>NW_006411468.1:3754-11239 GCF_000296735.1 Chrysochloris asiatica
GGCTCTCTGGGTTTAGCACTGGACTTCAAATCACAATGTTGGCAGTTCAAAGCCACCATCTGCTCCTCAGAAACCATAAAAAGGGTTGCTATGAGGCAGAACCAACCCAACAGCACTTAAAAACAAAATATGTTGTTGTTAAGTGCCATGGAGTTGGTTTCGACTCATAGTGACCTGGTAATAGGGTTTCCAAGGAGCAGTTAGTGAGTTCTTATCCTACAGTGACTTGTGGTCCAGTTCTTATTGAACAATGCTCTTATTGTACAATGCTACACCAGGACTTCATGCAAATATATATTGTCTTTGTTGTTAAGTGCCTTCAAGTTGGTTCTGACCCATAGTGACCCTGTATAGGGTTTCCAAGGAGCAGCTGGTGAGCTGGAACTGCTGACCTTGTGGTTTGAACTGACTTTGCAGTCCAACGCATTGACCCATAGCGCTACACCAGGACTCCATATAACACACACATACATATGGTATATACATATGAGGGAGCTTCAAAACCTTCATGGAATTAAGAGATAATGACATTTTCCCAGTACCTTCTTCAAGCTTCCTTGTATATTTAAACATTGAACATACATATACTGAAAAAAAAAAAGTATGTATGCCTTGTTGTTATTGTTGTTAGTGTCATCAAGTTAGTTCTGACACATAGCAACCCTGTGTAGGGTTTCTGAGACGCGACTGGTGAGCTTGAACTGCTGCTGACCTTGTGGTTCAAATGATTTTGCAGTCCAGTGCATTAAACCACAGCATCACACCACATACATATATACACACACATGCACAATAACATAGTTTATGATGGTCCAAAACAGTGAATAATTTTAAAAGTTCATTTAACAGTAAATGTTGAAATAAACATTGGTGTAAATTCAATGAATACTACATGGCAGTGAAAAACAATGGGATAGATAGAATAGTATACCACATAGTTGCCATATTTATTGTTCAGTAAAATATGAAAGTCATGGAGAAATACATTATTTTATATGGCAAATGATTTTTTTTGTAAAGCATTAAGCATAGTTTTTATTACCAAATGGTTTTTAAAAATAGCCACAACTGTTTAGGCATCTTATTCAAAGTTATACTGCTAGTGTGTAGAGATATAGACTTTGAACTCAGACAGTCTAGACACGAAACTTCTATTCTTTATACATATATTATTTATGCTATTTCCTCCTTAATATTTTTGGTGGATATGGACATCCAGAGTAAACTGGCACATTCCTAAGGACTCATTGTTTAGGAAGTGACTATTCCATAAAAATGTGACGTTATACACAGTTTATAATAACATAGATGATTGACAAGCTTTGCCCCATCTCAAGGCAGTGACAGAGGAAATAAGGGAGTAAAGAGTTGGCAGAAGTTTTACCTCAAACCTGGTCTTATCTTAGGAAGGATTAGACATTTTTGTTTGTGAGTAAGAAAAAGGATGAATTAAGATTCTTTCTTAAGTAAGTTATGGAAAAGAAAAAGGTACAAGGCAACTTGTAAGTTCTATGGATGAGGGAAAGACATTTAAAAGAGAAAGAAGGGATTCAGTAAGGAGATAGTCAGATTGGTGACGACACACTCTGATGCAGGAGCTGGGCACAGGGAAAGGGGAATTACACATTTCTTTAGATTGAAATAAGGACAAACAGTCTTAGAAAAGCAACATTAAGAATATTTGTAGATGAGGAACCTATGGTTTGTGACATTGAAAATGAAACTCTACAAGACTCATAGTCTATAAAAATACCAACACAACAGGGAGGAACAATTAGATAAAAGATCAAATTCCAAGAATTAGAGGAAGAAGAGCTCTCAAAAACAATATACTCAAACTGATTCTGTAACCCGATTACCTAGCAGTCATATTAAGGTTGATACCTGGAGTAATCATTTTGAACTCCACTTTGGTTAGCACTTATTGGCTTTAGGTCTTCTGACACAGTATACTCCCAGGACCCAGGCAGTTTTCCCAGATACATTCACCTACCAATAATGTTTCCCTGTGTCAATACACAGGAAGCCACTGATAAGATGATCACCACTGTTGACATTCTTATGTGGATAATTTGAAAATGCACTGTACATATTTCCTCCTGGTCTTCCATTCCCAGCAAAGGCAAAACCCAAATAAGAGTTTTCTGGTGTTTCTTTCTTGTTTTCATTGTAGACATTACTAGACGGAAATGTTGACTTATCCACAATTCTTGCTTGTTTCCCATCCTCAGAAATGACCACATCCAAATGAGAGTTTATTTGTTTTAGGGATGTACATCTTGAAGGGAAGAGAAAGCCTCATCTTCCTCCTGATGGGTTTGAATTACCAACCTTGTGGTTAGCAGTCCAATGCTTATCCTACAGTGCCACCGTTGCTCTATTTGGTGTTTCTAATGGGTTAAAAATAAAGGCTGCTTGAAAAGGACTGTGTAGACAGAAAGAACTAAAGGTGGTAGTTTATATTTCAAAGAAAGCATTTTTCTGTTGGCTGTTATGGGAAAAATTGATCTCTATCTGTTCCTATAGGAAAGCAAAGTTGATGGCCATGTAACTTTCTGCAATGTTTCCTGGAGTTCGGTGCAGACCACTTTTGTATTCCCAAGTGTAGAACGGAAAGGACATTTGGTGTCATTTCATTTTCCAAACCTTAAAATACCTAGAGCGCAGCTATCTCCAGACCCGCTTTACTAAGGAGTTTTTGTTTGTTCTGTTTTTGCAACTTCAACAAATATAAAAGCAGTGGAATCTTTCCAAGATGCAGCTGCAAATGGACCCTCTCTCAACTCTCCCAACTTGGAAAACTTTGATTAAGGGAGACCCTGGGTTGTTTTTTTTAATTGAATTTTCCCTTTTATTATAATATCCAATAACAACTAGAACTAAGTGCTTAAAAGTATTGCTTCTGAGATGCCTTCTTACTGCTACTCATAGAGAATGCTTTGAACCTTGAATTTTCTATACTTTTGGGAAATATTTAACAATTCTATATGCATATAGAATGCAGCACTGCTTCATGTTAAGATTCAGGTGAAGTTGTCTAATGAGGAAGTAGTTCAGTTTGTATTTCTTGGGAGTTTGTCTCAGATTTTCTGGCCAAATATTTAATTCAACCGAACAGGCAAGTAGAAGCGTAGAACTAAATTCCAATTGTAGTACCCATATGAGAATATCTACTTGCCACAAGTTTGACAAATGGCTGCAGTCAGTGTTAAATGAAATGTGTTATTGTACACATCATATATTCTGTGATTGTTTAGTTGCCATCAAGTTGGCTCTGACTTATGGTGATCTCAGGTACAAAAATGTAGCCGGGTCCTGAGAAGGATGAGACAATCTGATCCTGTAAAGATTTGCATTCTCAGAAAACTTTATAGGGTTGCTATGAGTTGGAATTGACTCAGTGACAATGGGCTTTGGATATAAGCATGATAAATCAGCATAGAGAAAAATTTAAAATCAGGAAACTATATGAGGAAATTAAAAAAACACATTATTTCACCATCCAGAGATTTGTTGTTGTTGTTAAGTGCCGTTGAGATGGTTCTGACTTATAGTGACCCTATAAAGGGTTTCCAAGAAGTAGCTGGTGAGCTTGGACTACCAACTTTGCAGTTCAAATCAATCTTGCAGTCCAGTGCATTAACCCACACACCACACCAGGACTCTATTGAGAGAGAACCATAGTTAAATAAACAGATCAAAAAAATATATAAAACTACAAATAAACTATAATCTGAATTAAGTAATTTCCATCTTTCTTTTCTTAAGTAACTGTTCTGTTGTTGTTAAGTGCTGTCAAATGGGTTCTGACTCATAGTGACCCTGTATAGAGTTTCTGAGGAGTGACTGGTGGGTTTGAACTGCCAAACTTAACAGTTAGCAGTCTAGTGCTTATTGTGCTGTCCCACACTAACACTCCAAGAAAGGGTTCTAGCATTAACATTTCTTCACATATTTTCAAAGAAAAAAGACAAAGCCAAACTTAACATTAAGTTAAGGCCTGAAAATGTGGTCCCTTAGGGCAGTTTTAGTAGACTGCTCATTTTGGATATTTATCGTGTTGTTAATTTTTTGTAAGTATACATAATGTGTGATTAACATATTTTGTGTCAACCTTTTCTTCAAATTTGAATATTTATTTGATTAGATTAAGAAAAGTATTCATTTTTAAAACTTTTTATTGTGAACTGAATAAAGGTTTACACAGCATCTCATCAGTTTTATGTTCAACAAATAATATACCTTGTTTCATCTCAACAATTGCAGTGTAACATCACTTATCCCTCTTCTTCCTGTTTCTTCTTTCTATTCTTCCATCTTTCCACACCCTTCTGAATTTCGTCCTTGGATAAAGTTCTGTCCTTTTTAGCATGAATGGTTGGCTATTCAATAGTGTACCTACCTCACTAGTGCTGTTGTTACTTCTGTACCTATTGCTTAGGCAAAATTGACCCACATGGGTAAGTTCGATTCCAGACTTGAAGGTTGACCAAGGGCAATAATCTCAGGCTTTCCACAAGTATCTTTCTGACCAGGAAGCCTGGTCTTTTTATTGTTTTGTTTTGTTTTCTAATTTTTTGTTTTGCTCCACATTTTCTCTCACTCTATCAGTATCTTTTAATGGTCTCCCTTTCAGGGCATGGTACCCAGGCACCATCTAGTTCTTCTAGTTTCATGATCATGGGGACTGATGTGCACATAGTCGTTTAGTCCATTGGATGAATTAATTCCAAGTATCTTCAGTTTTCATCTATTTCCTTACCTCTCGATAGGAAAAGACCAATAGTTGTGCCTAAGATGGCTGCTTGTGAACTTTTAAGATCCCAGTTGCTACTCATCAAATTAGGATGTCTTTATGGACCATGTTATGCCAATTGGCCATACTCTGAGACTATGATCCTGAGACCCCAGACTCAGCAGCTTATTCCCTTAAGGTATTTGGTAATGTATAATGTATTTTTGTTCCCTGTATGCTCCATCACATTCATGGATATATTTGCAGTAAAGGGAGATGATATTGCTAGGTGCTGTCAAGTCACTTCTAACTTATAGCAACTTATGCACAACAGAAGGAAACACTATCCAGTCCTGCGCCATCCTCATAATCATTGTTATTCTTGAGCCCATTGCTGCTGCCATCTTGTTGGGGGTCTCCCTCTTTTTCACTGACCCTCCACTTTACCAAGCATGATGTCCTTCTCCAGGGATTGATCCCTTCTGAAAACATAACTGCAATATGAAAGAAGTCTGGCCATCCTGGCTTCTAAGGAGCATTCTGGCTTCATTGTCCCAACAACAGTGTTTTTCTGCTATTCATAAGATTTTCAGTGACTAAATATTCAGAAGTAGCTCGTCATTCCTTCTTCCTAGTCTTTCTTCATCTTGAAGCTCATCTGAAACCTTTCCACCATGGGTGACCCTGCTGGTATTCAAAATACTGGTGGCATAGCTTTCAGAATCACAGCAACTCACAAGCCAACACAGTTTGACAAACTTGACAGACGAGTGGTGGCTGTGATTGGTATTGGTCAGTATGCAAATGAAATGTCTGTAACTTCCTAAGAAAGGGTAGGTCAGTTTGTGAATCTGATGGGAAAGCCATGCATTGAAATTGACAAGGACTTTGTGTATTTATTCAGCCAGCCCCACAGAGAAAGCAAGAAAAGAATTGGAGAAGCAGAAGGAATAAACAACAGAAGAGACTCATAGAAAGAGAGGAGAATCATAGAAAGAGAGGAGGCAAGGAACCATATAAAGAGTTGTAACATGGGTCAAGGGCTGTAACTCTGAAGACTGCAAGAGAATCATAAGGGGCCTAGCAGCAGACATGGCAGTAACAGATGACAGAGTCAAGATGGGCCCATCTGGAGGGGCTGAAAGGAGCCTGTCCTCAGGGGGCCGAGATGAGATCTATTTGGTCAAGAAGAGCTTAGAGGGCTGTTCTGTAATGAAGAAGGGAGACTTTGCCTATGTGCTTTCTTCACCTGATCCTGAGTTGTAAAGTAGCCTGTTGATCCTGGCTCCAAGTTGTACCTCATTCTTTAATAAACCACTTTACTGTAAGTGTGGCTTATGAGTTCTATTTGGCCATTACAATGGGTTCTCAAACCTAGTAGAGAAGTGAAGAGTGCCATGGAAGCTGTGATTGATGTAAGAATTTTTTAAATTGTTGGAGAGTGGAAGTATGTTTGACCTCAACCTCAGAGGTAACATATATGGGCTGATGTCAATTTCCATTATGCCACTGAAGTTAAACAAGTTATGATGCTATTATTATTACTACCACCAGTTTCAATGGCATAGAAGGCAAAACAAAAATAGAGGGGACCAGCATATTGTTGTGTTGAGGTCCCAAGCAACAGAATAATGCTTGTTTTATATAATTAATATGGTTTTTAGTTGCATTTGGATTGTTGTTGCTGTTAAGTGCCATCGAGTTGGTTCCTTCTCATAGCGACCCTGTATAGGGCTTCTGAGGAGTGACTGGTAAGTTTTGAACTGCTGGCTATGTGGTTCAAATTGACTTTATGGTCTAGCTCATTATCCCACAGTGCCACACAATTAGGGATAAGGAAAAGCATGTCTTCCATCTTCCTGGAAGTTGGAGTTTGCCCATTAAAATAAATAGTTGTGGCCAGACAGCCAGACGAAACGGGTGAGTGAGGCTCCGGGTTCGGGGGAGGGGAACTCACGAAAGAAACCTTCCTGTGGTGAATCCACACCCTTACAGCCACCATAAGTCTCAGTACTTCAAAATCTTAAACTAGCTTTTTTAAAAAAAGAACTATTGGCTTTTAAAACTTGTACCCGCTGCTGCATACAGCACAGTCCCAACTCCTTTGAGCTTGGGGGGCGTGGCTGGAACCAACTCTCGCCAAAAGTGGTGCTTTCAGTAATTATTGAACAGGGAGAGCCACTGGAGACAAGGGGAAGAGAAAGTGAGGGTCATCTGCCCCACCATGTAATTTCAGCACTTGCAGTGGGCAGAGGATAATCAGTCAACAAAGAGAGGAGGAAAAAAAAAAGGGAGGAAAAAATGGCGACTGTCTGATGTCATCGGGCAAGGACTGTGTCTGCCCAGCCAAGTGGCCTCTCACCTGCCCCATTACCCCCTCGATCCCTGCATCCCCGCCTTTCCAAACACGGACCAGACCAGACCACGAGCACCCACCAGAGCGTGCCTTAACCTTCAACCCCCCTCCCCCGCAACCCCCGCACTACTTGCAGGACCTCGTGCCAGCACCACCCTGCCCACGGGACCCACTGCTAGCCCCATACCGCCTGACTGATCGCTCACGACCCAACCCCGCCCACCAGACCCACCAGGCTCCCCACGGGATTGTTCCCACCACCTAGGACAGCGAGCCTGAACCCTGCTGACCCCACCCACACGCCGCAACAAGCTAGAGCCCTGCCCAGCCTCCCAGAACCACTGTGGGACCCACCCTGCTGCAAAACTTATTGAACTGCAAGGGCGGTGATTCA
>NW_006411469.1:0-407 GCF_000296735.1 Chrysochloris asiatica
CCAGCCACTCCTTGTAAACTCTATAAAGGGTGGCTATGAGTTGGAACCAACTTGACTGTACTTAACAACAACATTGTGATGAGGTCCTGCTGTGGTACTGTGTAGCATAAGCCCTGGACTACTAATCACAAAATCGGCAGTTCAAATCTACCAGTTACTGCTTGGAAACCCTATACAGGGTCGCTATGAGTCGGAACAGACTTGATGGCACACAACATTATTATGACAGAAAAGAGACTGTACTGACAAGGTGTTCACCCACTTACTGTTCCAGCTTTCCAGTTGCCCTCCTGCCGTGAACATCCATCCCATTTCTTTTTAGGAGTTATTTTGGCTTTCAAGGACAGATAAACGTAGAGAAACTTATTTCTCAGTATTAGCTGCTGTTATTGTTTCTGTTTCAATGA
>NW_006411469.1:2201-2950 GCF_000296735.1 Chrysochloris asiatica
CTTTTTCTCCTCCTTACTGTGTCAATTACCACAGGCTGCTCTTAAAAGGCAAAGGCGCTGTCGTTCTCTAGTGGGGAGGGGTATTCGGAAACAATACCCCCGTATATACCTATCTACCACGTGGCTGAAAAGTGGGCCATAAGGGTGAGTTCCTTTCCAGATCTGAAGGATGGTTGAGGGCCATAGTTTCTGTTCCTCCAATCTCTTTCTGACCAGGAAGCCTGGTATTTTTCAAATATAGTTTTAGTCCACATTTTCTCCCACTCTATCTAGGACCTTCTAATGTGGTTCCTTTCAGAGCAGTTGGTAGTGGTAGCTAAGCACCATCTGATTCTTCTGGCCTCAGCATCATAGAGACTGATGTTCACATGTTCCATTAGTTCATGGACTAACTGATTCCAGTCTCTTCAGTTCTCATCACTCTTCTTTCTTCCAATGACCACCATAAGCTGTTAAGATCCCAGATGCTATTCACCAAAGCAGGATGTAGAACATTCTCATTGTGGACTATGTCATGCCAATTGACCATGGTGTCCCCTGAGACTATGGTCCTGAGCCCATAGGCCCAGTAATTCATTCATTACCTGAAGAAGTTTGATAATATCTAAGAACTTGCCATCATTTCACCCAATGTATGCTACACAGATTCATAGTTGTGTTCGCAGCAAAGGTAAGTAGCCATATACAAATAGCCTCATGAGGATATAATTTATACTTGTTGTTGTTATGTGCCATGGAGTCAGTTCCAA
>NW_006411469.1:6180-6731 GCF_000296735.1 Chrysochloris asiatica
AACAAAGAGGAAGGAGCAGTAGTTGGAAAATATGGCCTTGGTGATAGAAATGATGCTGGAGATCACATGATAGAATTCTACAAAATCATTTATTTGTTCATTTCAGACACCTTCTTTAGACAGCATAAGAGGTGATTATGCACATGGACCTCACCATACAAAATACACACAAATCAAATTGACTACATCTGTGGAAAGAGATGATGGAAAAGCTCCATATCATCAGTCAAAACAAGGCCCAGGGGGAGGTCCCTGGGACCATCAAGGGAGAAGAGAAGAGAGCAGGACTCTACCCAGAAAAGTTGTGATGCCTGAGATGGAGGCAGACACGATGATGTGGAGAGATGGAACAGCTGGGGACTTTAGACACAGAGAGGGAGAGGCGCTGTGTGATGAAGACCAGGGGGCAGGCTTGTAGGGTATACCCTTTGGTTGGTTGAGGATGTAAAAAGGTAACCCACAGAATGGGAAAAAATCTTTTGCAATGATATATCAGACAGGGGACTTATTTCTAAAATATATAGGAAACTACAACACCTCTACAAGAAAAA
>NW_006411469.1:10807-11741 GCF_000296735.1 Chrysochloris asiatica
ACCTTGCAATTCAAACGGACCTTGTAGTCCAGCACACTAACCTGCAATGCCACACTAGGACTCCTTAGTCTTGGTGTTGTTGATAAATGCCATTGAGTAGATTCCGACCCATAGTGATCCTGTACAAGATTTCTGAGGCTGTAAATCTTTACGGGAGCAGAAAGCCTCATGGTTCTGCAGAACAGCTGGTAGTTTCAAACTGCTGACTTTGAGGTTTGCAGCCCGATTTGTAACCACTATGGTACCAGAGCTCCTTAGTCTTGTTAGGGTGCCTAAAAAAAAGGCACTTCTTGTGCCTTGCAATAAACAAATTTTGAGGCCAGAACATCACATTTTTATCAAAAGTCAAGTGGCCATCTCCCCAAAACTTGAAGCTCTGCAACAAGCTAACAGGAGTGCTACTCCACATAAAACAAGTTTTTATATGAATCGATGTTTTCAGGAAAATTGGGAACATCTAAAAGATAAGCCAAGATATGGAAGACCATTGACCTCTATGAATGAAAAAACAGTGGCGAAGCCCAGAAACTGGTGATAGCGACTCAATAAGCTGCACTCTCATTTAGTTGTGTTTTTGTTTTGTTTTTTTAACTTTTTATTGTGAATTGGGTGAAGCTTTACAAACATTAGTTTTCTATTCAACAATTCATATATCTTGTTTCTTGTCATTGGTTGCAATTCTCATAATGTAACATCCTGTATCCCACTTCCCTCGTCTGTCACCTGCCTTTTTTCTTAACCCTTCTGAACTTTGTTCGTGGGTAAATACTGCCCTTTTCATGTTAAATGATTGATTAATCCAAGGTGTGCATACCTTGCTGGTGTATTGTTCCCTAATTACCATAATGACATGAATACAGTTAAGCTCCGGGGAGAAAAGCACACAGAACCTGCATTTGCTGATGGGCAACAACTTAAAATGAAGAGAAACAGC
>NW_006411470.1:0-1032 GCF_000296735.1 Chrysochloris asiatica
CCTTGCATTATAATATAGAGTAGACACTGGAGGGGGAGAGAAAGGAATAGTCAGAAACGTCACACTAGAAGGTTTGTAAGTCCGTCTTCTGCCTATAACTGATTGGAATACCTAAATTGGGGCTACAGCGTACCCAGTGAACGAGGCTTCTTGCGGAGCCTTCACAATACATAAAACTTTAGGTAGAAACCCGAAACACATCCAGATCTCCAGAGAGCAGAAATTTCCACTTAAAAGGACGAGCAGACCAGCCTAGAGTGGCTAGAAAAACAAAAGCTACTTCTTGAAAGAAAACCAACAGAAAAAATACAAAACAATAGAGGCAGATGGACTGTTACTACAAGAACAAACAATCGCTTCCTTAGGAAACATCAAGGCAAGTAGTCAGTTCCTCTCAATGCAAACCCCCTTCCAAGATTAAAACTCAATGGAAATACACGCTCTGATTGGTGACCACACATATCACCGATAGGGGGAAGAGGGGTAAAAGCAGCAATGAAGCAGCAAGCTAAGCCTTACAATGTTCAGTGGGCTTCGGTGGACCCAGTTGGGGACCTGCTTGGCAAGCAGTGCGAGGAGACCTGGGGACTCTTGGACCCAGAGTCAGTGGCATGGCCACGGAGGACTCGAGTGGAGAGTGGAGCTACCTGCTGATGGGAAGAGAGGGCATGTGCACAAGAACACCCACACTTGCAGATAATACCCACGTGACCTGGACCGGATGACTACGTGATCAGAGCTCAATCAGGAGAAGAAACAAGAGGGGGAGAAAAAAAAGTGATCTGATACAATCTGATGAACTTGACCTATACCTATGGATGCAGTGACTCAAAAGAAGGAAAAATACTTACAGCAAGAAACATTCCCACCCCCTCCACACAGAGTGGACAGAGATGGGCAACTTGGACATTGGATACCCAAATGGGTAGCGGGGGTGGGGGGACTACAAAGGCAAGTAGTGACTGGCTTACAAGCTTTCAAGAGGGAATCTAGAGCTAGGGGGCATGGAGGAAGGCAGAATCTCCAGTGAGT
>NW_006411470.1:1598-4054 GCF_000296735.1 Chrysochloris asiatica
AAAAAAAAAAAAAAAATGCTGGATCTCCCAGCAAAAACCATGCAAGAAAGAAGGCAGTAGAGAGACATATGCATATAACCCTGAAAGAACCAAACTGCCACCAAGAATCATCTATCCAGCAAAGCTGTCTATCAAATAAAGTGGAGTAATGAAAACATTACAGGATAAACAGAAGGCAAAGTATTTTGCCAAAGCCAATGATGTGCTGCAAAACATCCCAAAGGGAGTTCTGTGGACTGAGAACCAAAATGAACAGAAAATAACCAGAGTTTGACATATATGGCAGTACCATGTGGAGCTCAATAGACAAATGGAGTTGAGAACAGAATAGACAAAAAGAGTTGAGAACAGAACAAAACAATAAGAATGAATTCAGAGGATCTGGGAGGTAAGACTATGATTAGAGCAATTACAATTGAATGATGATAAACACATAGGAAAAAAGATCCAGGTGGTAAGAAGTTTATGTAGGTTATAGAATAAAACAGACTGTTTTAAATGGAGGGGAAAGTTAATAGAATATAAAGTAACCTCAAAGGAAATAAATACTTCACAACATACCAAGAGAATGAAAATCCAAGAAGAACATGGAAACATTAAAACTGTGAAGAAACGGACAAGAAAGAGCACAAAAACAAGAACTCAGCATAGGAAGGCATGAAGAACAAAGAACAGCAGCAACACACACACACACACACAAAATGACAGCAATTATTCGATACTGATAATTACACTGAATGTTAATAGATTAAATGCACGAGTTAAGAGACAGAGAGAGGCACAATGGATAAAACAAGATCCCCAATATGTTGTCTGCAAGAGACATATTTTACAAAGACAGAAAAAAGACAAAAAGTCAAAAGATGAAAAAAATATATCAATCTAATTCCCATAAAAATGAGCAGGAATGGCAATACTAATCTCTGCTAAAATAAATTAAAGGCAAAACCAGCACACTAGATAAAGATGGACATAATCTCATGATTAAAGGGTCAATTGAGCAAGAAGATGTAAGCGTAACAAATATCTATGCTCCTGATAAAATAGCTCCAAAGTATATAAAGCAAACCCTAATAGATTTGAAGAAAGAAACAGACAAATGTATAATAATATTGGGAGAATTAATACATCACTTTTGAAAAAGGATAGAACAACCAGAAAGAAACGCAACAAAGACATAGAGGAAATAAACATCACAATCACACAAGTGGACCTCATAGATGTGTACAGAGCATTCTACCTAATGACAGCACAATACACATCCAGTGCACATGGAACATTTTCTGGAATAGACTATGTGTTAGGTCACAGAACAAGCCCCCATAAATTTACAAACGTCAACTTTAAAAACTACAAAGCATCTTCTCCGATTAAAATATTATAAAATTAGAAATGAAAAATAAGAAGACCAAGGCTATAAAGTTAAACATATGGAAACTGAATAACATCTTCCTTCCAAGCCACTGGGTGGTAGCAGAAATAAGACATGAATTCATAAAATTCTTAAAAATAAATGAGAATGAAAACACAACATACCAAAATCTTTGGGACATGGCAACAGCATATCTTAGAGGACAATTTATTACAATAAATGCAAACATCAAAAAAGAAGAAAGATCCAAAATCAACACATTAACACGACATCTACAACAACTAGAAACAGGTCAGCAAAGTAAGTGTACAGTCAACAGAAGAAAGGAAATAATATAAATTAAAGTAGTAATAAATGAAATATAAAACAGAAAATCTATAGAAAGAATCAACAGGAAAAGAAGCTGGTTCTTTCAAAGAATTAATAAAATCGACAAACCTAGCAAAAGAAAAGAGGGAGAAGAATCAAATATCACGCATAAGAAACCAAATGAGCAATGTCACAACAGAACCAACAGAAATAAAAAGGATAATAATATAATATTATAAAGAGTTGTAGTCCAACAACTTTGAAAACCTAGAGAACATGGATACAGTTTTAGAAAAGCAAGATCTACCTAAACTTACACAGATTGAAGTGGAAAACCTGAGCATACCTATATTATAGAAAGAAATTGACAAGATCATCAAAAAACTCCCAAGCAAAAAAAGTCCTGGGGCAGATGGCTTCAATGATGAGTTTTATCATACATTCAGGTAAGATTTGTCAACATTTCTACTAAAATTATTCCAGAATATGGAAGAAGATGGAAAACATCTTAATACAGTCTATGAAGCAAGCATAACCCTCAAATCAAAACTAGGGAAGGACATCAATAAAAAGAAAATTATAGACCAATATCCCTCATGAACATAAATGCAAAAATTAGAATTCAAAAACATATGCAATATATATTTATATATATATCACTACTGGACCAATAAACAACATGCTTATCAATGGAGAAAAGTTTGAAGTTGTCAAGGACTTCATTCTTCTTGGATCAACTATCAACATTCGCAGAAGCAGCAGTCAAGAGATCAGA
>NW_006411470.1:4714-6923 GCF_000296735.1 Chrysochloris asiatica
TATATATATATATATTAGAAAATCATTCAATGTAATTCACTATATTAAAAAGAAAAAGAACCACATGATTGTATTGATTGTTGCAGAAAAGGCATTTGACAAAATCCAACATCCATTCCTGATAAAAGCACTCAACAAACTAGGAATGAAGGGAAATTCCTCAACATAATTAAGAGCATATATACAAAACCAAAAGCCAACATCACTTTCAATGGAGAGAAACTTAAAGGCTTCCCCTTGTTAATAGATCCCAGACAAGGATGCCCTTTATCACCACTCCTATCCAATATCGTTTTTGAAGTCTTAGCCAGAGCTATAAAGCAAGGTAGTGAAATTAAAGGCATCCAAATTTGAAAAGAGATAGCAAAACTCTCTCTATTTACAGATGATACGATCCTATACATAGAACAGCCTAAAGACTCAGCAAAAAACTACTGAAACTCATTGGAAGATTCAGCAAATTGACAGGGTACAAGATCAACACAAAAAAATCAGTTGGATTTTTTTCTATAATGACTAATATTCACAATGCTCGAGAGGAAATTAGGAAAGCAATACCATTTCCAAAAGCCACCCAAGGATGAAATATTTAACAAAAATGTAACCAGAGTCCTGTCAGTTTTCTCGTTACCAAATCCAAGCTGTCTTGCTCTGCTTCGCAGTCGGTCTCCTGCTGACCAAGACAGGTTCTTTTGTATCTACCCTGCTTATTTAAATAACAAGAACACCATCGCGGAGGGGCTGTGCAGCCACATAAATAAGACTGTTGAAAATCCTATCGTTACAGAAATTCAAGATGTATGTTTAGCAGTTGGACTTAATGCATTTCTTGAGAAAAATGAAATGTACTCTAGAGAATGGAATCGTGATGTTCAGTACTGAGGCAGAGTCCGGGTCCAGCTCAAACAGGAAGATGGCAGCCTCTGTGTTGTACAGTTTCCATCATGTAAGTCAATAATGTTGTATGCAGCGGAAATGATACCTAAACTAAAAACAAGGACACAAAAAACAGGTGGTGGTTACCAAAGTCTTCAGCAAGGAGAGGGAAGTGAAAAAGGAAAAGGGAAGAAGAAGAAGTGATCTGCTATAAGAATCAAGAGACGCGAATGAAGGCCTCCATTTCCTATCAGAGAAATGAAAGAAGCTTTTTGTTTGCATCTTTAACTATGAACTTTTGTGCCTCCAGATTCATCATCCAAGTTGAAAATGAAATAAATTAGCAACAACATTTACACCTAGCTTTTATGCAGTATAAATGAAAAAATGGCCTTTAAATGCTTTGTGTGGATGAAAGAAGCATATTTTTAAATGGACAATGGGCTGCATCATACATGACTTGAAATCCTGTGTTTATCCTCTGGAAACCTATGTTTGAAATCAATTTAATAACATATGAACTATATAATTTGTTTATCATTAAGGTTAATGCAATAAAATTGAAACTGACTTAAAAAAAAAAAAATGTAACCAGAGAAACAAAGGACCTATGCAAAAAAGCTACAAAACACTACTACAAGAAACCAAACAAGACTTATGAACACGGAAGATTATAACATGATTTTAGATAGGAAGACTTAATATTGTGAAAATGTTGATATTACTCAAAGCAATCAATGCACATAATATAATCTCAATCCAGGTTCCAACGACATTCTTTAGAGAGATGGAAAAAACAATTACAAACTTTATACGGAAAGGAAAGAGATCCAGATATGCAAAGCACTGCTTAAGAAGAAGAACAAAGTTGGAAGCCTCTCACTCCCTGATTTCAAGACATACTACATGGCTACAATGGTCAAAACAGCCTGCTACTGATACAATAAAAGATACATAGATCACCGGAACAGCCAACTGCTTTTTGACAAAGGGCCAAAGTACATTGAATACGGAAGACATAATGGCTTCAACAGATGGTGCTGGTAGAACTTCAAATCAATATGCAAAACATTCAAACAAGACCTTTATCTCACCCTGTCGGGGTCTGACCTCGACATAGTTTTGTTGTTCTCGACATAGTTTTGTTGTTCACGAGTGTTTGGTTCACGAGGAGGGGAGATCCAGTGGCGATAGGGATAGCGAAAGAATACACAGACAAACAGAAGAAGGGAGACCAAAGCCAGGGTGGATACATCACTGGTGGGCAGGCTTGGGACTATAGGCATCATGGCCTCTGCAGGCAGCAACTCACTGCCCTGCAATCTTTACTGCA
>NW_006411470.1:10939-11587 GCF_000296735.1 Chrysochloris asiatica
TAGGTAGGGGGACACTGAGACAGCTTTGCATGGACTTAATGTGACAGAGGAAAATAGTGATGCATGCTCAACCTTGGAACAATAGGACTCTGTGGTACAGGAATCAAGGCATAGTCTGAAAAGAGGAAATAATACTAAGATGCTTAACTGTCTTATGAATATTGGTTTCCCTTGCCAACTATTGTAAAATAGACATTTGAGTGGTATAGAAAGGAATGTCGGGAAACATGATTACAGAAAACTTATAAGCTCATATTTAGCCTATAACTAATTGGAATACCTAAGAGGGGTTCTAGAACTTGCTCAGTGAAAATAGGTCTCTTGCAGAGACTTTGCAGTGTATATGACCTTAGGTGGAATCCAAATCCCCATCCACAACCTTCTGAGATGAGACATTCCCACTATAAAGGACAAGCATACCAGCCTGGAATAGCTAGAGCAACAGAAGGTGTATCTTCAAAGATAGATCTTCAGGGAAAGCCCAAAACAAAAATGATTGGCTACATACAAGAATAAGGAAGTTGTTTGCCAGTAAGCCATCAAATCACACAATCAAGTACCTTCAGGACAAACCCCCTTCTAAGGCTGAAACTCAAAGTTTACATGAACAGACATGTAAACTTGCTGGTGACCACATTGGTCTACTGG
>NW_006411471.1:0-1021 GCF_000296735.1 Chrysochloris asiatica
TCTTTGTTGGAGTGAGGCCATGAAAAATTAGAGCCATGGAATCTAGTGAGAGACAGAATGAGTGAAAAGTGATGTTAATGTGAATGTAAAGCATTGGAGAAAACATCCATACTACTCAGAAATATCTGGCGTCAATTGCCTACTTGGAATACTATCAAACCACAATAAAAGAAAAAATCCAAAGAAAGACAAATCCAATTATTCTAAATGTCAATAAGTAATTGTAAGCAAAACACACTAGGAGACCTTAAAAGTTTCTGGAAAAATGGAAATAAAAGATAATGGAATTTCCTCATGTATTTTTAAAGCCCTTTAATATTTCAGGAGTTTTTGTGTGTCAAATATTGTGCTAAGTGCTTTCACTTGGTATCTTACTATAGTCCTAGAAATACTTTACATAAAGATCCTAGTACTTTTTTTTTTTTTTTTTTTAAGTAGTAGAGCTTCATAATAGTAGTATTCATCACCATTATTATTAATCATGCCTACAACTATTAACTTTCATTTGGGATGTAAGGATATTAAGCGAAAAGGAAAAATACATAGGGGCAGAAAGGGTGATTCTTACATTTATTTAGTGTTAATAAAGTGCCATGTTTTTACATATATGGTGTTGCTTTGTGGATCAGCAATGGACTGTGATGACAAGGTCAGCAGTTTGAACCTATGAGCTGCTCCTCAGAAACCCTATCCAGAGTCACTATTAGTAGAATTGACTAGATGGTTCCTAACAACAACAACAATGTATACTCAACTTAATAATACTCTAGGAGGTAGCTTTATTATCATAAAATTAGGGCGAATATTCTAAAACTTTCTCTCTCCAAATTGTTATTTTATTTTTATGTTCTCTTCTTTCCTTTTGTTCTTTAATCCTTTCCTTTTCTATTTAATTGTCTATCTATTTAATGGTTATAACATAAATATATAGAGAGAGTCCAGGTTAATGTGCTGGGCTGCAAGGTCAATTTGAGCTGCAAGTTCAGTGGTTCATGTCCACCAGCCATTCCTTAGAAACCCA
>NW_006411471.1:2451-2978 GCF_000296735.1 Chrysochloris asiatica
TAGAATATGGAGCTTTAGGTGGGATCCTGAGCTCCACCTAGAACCTTGAGAGTTGGAATATTTTAATTTGAAAAGACATTCAAACAACCCAGAACTGCTGGGAGAACAGGGGATTCATGACTGATAGAAAGAAGAGAAAAAAACAGACTGCTTCAGAAAAAGCTTGTTTCAAGCAAACTGTTTGTCTTGGAGGCATCTTGGCCAGAAGAGTTTGTGTTTATAGAAGAAAATGTCCTCCTAGGACACAAACTTAAAGGGAACTACCAGCCATAGGCTCACTGTTTTCCATGTGAATCTACTTGCGAATGGAACTGAGGGAAATTCAGTCATGAAGACATGAGTTGAGTTTGGATGTATTCTATTGGCACTTGAGATGAGAAAAGGAAGAGGAAGGGCTGGCTGGTTTCAAGCGCAGGAAGTTCTCACAAACTTGCAGCTGGTACCTATTTCATCTAACTTTGATGGTTAGGACTGAGCTGACAAGAACCCAACCACCCGAGGTGCTTACTGAGAACAAATATAATGTA
>NW_006411471.1:8398-9459 GCF_000296735.1 Chrysochloris asiatica
CACCGACCTTGCAGTTCAAAAGGCTTTGCAGTCTGGCGCATTAACCCACAGCATCAAACCAGGACTCCTCTCCTACCCGTGATAAAAAACAGACCAAAAGGGGGACAGATCAGTGCCTCAGCTTGGACTGAGTGTCTGTGTGGATTCCTGGCAGAAGAAACCACCAGCGGTGAGAGTGGGGGGTGGCCATTGGCTCAAGCTCTCCCTCTATTCACCAAAATGGAGATGGGCAAGCAGTGAGCACACCAATTACCCGATAGCAAAGAAAAAAAATAAAATCAGAACAATGCAAAACTGACAAAGTCTATTGTATACCTTTTTCCCACGGTTCTCACAGCATTTTCCGTGGTATCTCTGTGACCCCTTTTTCGTCTTGCCACCTGGTCTCACCCAGGATGTGGGCTCTGGCCTCCGAGCCCAGCTCAGCAGTTTCAAAGGTACACGATTTTTTTCTTCAGCTCCAAACTCCACAAGCTATAAGCCTTCAAACCTTTAAAATATTCCTATCTCTGTGGGTCCAAGTTTTGAAGCTCTGTCCTGGTTCTTTTTTGTCTGATATTCCGTGTTATTGCTGACGGCAGCCTTCACTACACCTCCACCTTAGCCGCCATCAAGCCCAGCCTCTCCCAAGCCTTTCTTAAAGGAACCTCTGAATAGACTCCAACCTCCAGACTTGTTTAACAACCTAGTTTCTTTTATCTGTTTGCTCCATTCAGGAATTCAAAAACTCTAAATAAGAGTATATTTCAGTGATACTCAATAATGGATCCTATTATTCCTTGACTATCTTAAAACACCAGTAGACAGATATTTAATTTCTAAAAAAGAACACCAAAGGATCCATTTTGGAAAACTGAATCACTCCAATATAATATCACACCTATTGACTCAAGTTTTCCCAATAAAAAGCACAACTCATATGTTCACAATGTAATTACTAATCTATGTTGTTGGTGTTATATGCCGTGGAGTCGGTTCTAACTCTAGCGATCCTGTACAGGGTTTCTGAGGCTGTAAATCTTTATGGGAGCAGAAAGCCTCATCATTCTCCCATGGAACAA
>NW_006411472.1:0-10821 GCF_000296735.1 Chrysochloris asiatica
AGGTTAGAAGCCAGAATTCAGAATGGTGGCTCTAATGAAAAATTTTCTCTTTTTGTTTGCTTTCAGTAAAGGTCTGTGCCTCCTTTCAGCTTTCCTTGTAGATATGTATGTGTCTTCACATCAATCTTTCCTTGTAACTAGGAGCTTCACAGTGCAGGGACTCTTGGTACAAAGGACAGACTTCTTTCTTGACTATTCTTTCTTTGTAGTAGCAGGCCCCCATTTGTCTGCTCACTTCTTCCTTCTTTTATATTTCAATAGAATTTAACTCAAGAATATAAAATTGATGTTCGCCCATGTAATCAATCTATCACTCAATTCACAATAAAAACTTAAAAAAAAAAGAGATTAACTCAAGAAACAGGCTAATCCTGTATATTGCATGTGACCTCAGT
This sequence comes from Chrysochloris asiatica, assembly GCF_000296735.1. Lineage (NCBI taxonomy): Eukaryota > Metazoa > Chordata > Mammalia > Afrosoricida > Chrysochloridae > Chrysochloris > Chrysochloris asiatica. The sequence continues at coordinate 396 of NW_006411472.1, forward strand.
AAGATCATAGAAATGAGAATTTACAAAGTAAAGGGTAAGTAGATCGAATCAAATCAGATGACATCAAATCACTTCATGGTGATAAATGCAACATATTGATTTTTATAAGGTGATAACTACATATTAACGTCTAAGTTACTGAGAATCCTTACCCAGTGAAGTTGACACAAAACCGTAACTATCACAAATACCATAATTTATGTATCAGTTTTCTTGAGTCTTTCTTATTCATGTCCAGGCTTCACTTACATATAATTTTGTTATTGTTTTAATGTACCTTCCAGTCAATTCTGATTAATAGGGACATTGTATAGGACTTCTGATGAGCAATGATTGGACTTGACTGGCAGATGTGGTCCACAGTCTAGTGCACATTATTTGTTGTTGTGTTGTGAAGTGCCATTGAGTCGGTTCTGACCCATAACGATCCTGCATAGAGTTTCTGAGGAGTTGCTGGTGAGCTTGAACCTCCGACTTTGCAGTTCAAATGGCTTTGCAGTCTGGCGCATTAACCCACAGTGTCACACCAGTGCACATTATACAGAGCCACAATAAGCACATGCACATTGTAGTTGTTGTTATTAAGTGCTATCAAGTCACTTCCTACCTATAGTGACCCTGTGTGGGGTTTCAGAGGAGCAGCTGGTGACCTAGAACCACTTACCTTGTTGTTCAAAGAGACTTTGCAGCTCAGCATAAGAACCCACAGCACCACCCCAGGACACGTTTAGTGATTGAAAATACCATTTCTTGATTCAGGTGCACCTTTAGTTCTTAATTTGACATTTTTGCTCTTTAGCACTTTAAGAGGTTTTGCTCAATGAAATAAGTGTTTCAATTATTTTTTAAGTGCTTATTGTGAAGCTTTGAATTAAAAAAATCATACACACTTCATTTCAGCTTACTAATTGCAATTCCAGACATGTAGCATCACTTAGCCCGCATCTTCCCTGTGTTTGTTGTTTCTATTCCTCCTTCTTTCTTAACCCTTATGAAATTTTTCCTTGGGTAAATGCTGCCCATTTGATCTCAGAGGGTCGACCCTTACTCACCACACTATTATTGGTGTTACCCAGACAGACCTATCTATTATATCACTTTAAATTGAGCCACGGGGATGAATCCATTGCAGACCTCAAGGGTGGTCAAGGGCCATAGTCTTGGGATTCCACCAATTTCTACCTGAACAGCAGTCATGGTCCTTTTTTTGTGTGTGTGTTTTTTTTTTCATTGTGTTGAATTCTGTTTCACATTTTCTCCCACTCTACCCAGGACATTCTAGTGTGATTCTTTTCAGAGCAGTTGACACCATCAATTTCTTGTAATCTTACATCATGGAGAGTGATGTCTCTTGGATAAAATGTTTCCACATATATTCAATCTTCATTACTCGTCTTTCCTCTGGAGAGACCAATAGTTGCATGGTCTCTCATGAGCTCTTAAAACCCATGTTAATACTCACCATAATAGGATGTAATACCTTGTCTTTGTGGACTATGTTATGTCAACTAACCATGGTGTCTTCTGAGACTGACATTATGAGCCTTCAAAATATTTGGTTGTGATTCATAATTTTGTCCCCTGTATGCTTCACCAATGTTCATCAATCTATATGCAGCAAAAGTAAATACTCACGTACAAACATTCTCTGTAAAACCTACATATACAAAGTCTGTCTTCAGCCTATAACTAATTGGAATACCTTAAAAGGGGCAGAAATTGCCCAGTGAAAGAGACCTTCTGTGGAGCTTTTGCATTGCATAAGACCATAGGTGGAAACCAGAATCCCATCCAGAATTGTCTAAGGTGGGAAATTTACACTGGAAAGGATGAGTAGACCAGCCTGGAGTGGCTAGAAGAACAGAAGGATATTTCATGAAGAAAGACCAGCAGGAAAAATCAGAAACAATAATGGCAGTCTGATTGATTACTACAAGAACAAGTAAGCTGTTCATCCGGGAGCCATCAAGGCAAGTGGTCGGGACCCCTCAGAGCAAACTCCCTTCCAAAACTAAGACTCAAGGTGAATACACGAGCAGGCATATGATCTGGCTGGTGACCATGTTGGTCACTGAAAAGGGGAAGAGGAGGTAAAAACAGCAATGAAGTTGGGATCTAAGTCTGACCACATTCAATAGACTTCTGTGAACCGGGTGGAGACCTGGATGGCCAGCAGTTACGGGAAGACCTTGGGAATCCTGGGCCCAGAGGCAGTGACATGGACACAGACGACTAGAGTGGACAGTGTAGCATCCAGCTGATATGAAGTGAAGGTAGATGCACAAGAACGCCCATACTTGCAGATAGTACCCACTTGACCTGGCTTCGATGGCTGGATGATAAGAATTTGACTAGAAGAAGAAAGAAGAGAGAAGAAGAAGAAAAAAAAAAAAAAAAAGAGTTGTTGTTGAGTGTTGTCAAGCTGATTCTGATTCATAGCGGCCCTGTATAGGGCTTCCAATGAGCAGCTGGTGAGTTAGAACTGCTGACCTTGCAGTTCAAACGGGTTTGCAGTCTGGCACATTAACTCACAGAACCCACTACAGTTTGATGGACTTTACCTATACTTATGGATATAGTAGCTCAAAAAAGGGAACAAATCCTTACAGTGAGGATCACTCCCACCCCCTCGGTACACAGGATTGACAGGGATGGAAAGCTACACATTGGCTACCCAAAATGGGGGGAGCTATAAAGGCAAGAAGTGACTGACTTACAAGATTTTAAGAGGGAGCTTAATTCCAAATGGGGCAGGAGTAGGTAGAACCTCCACTGAATGATTTCCAATCTGTTGGAACCAGGCTGACAAAAGGAAATGGAGGGGGGACGGGGGCTCTTGTGGTGCAATAGTGAATAATTGCCATCAGGACTGACTGTGAGGGTCGGAAATGTACAGGTAGATGGTTTTTGACAAAAGGAGGGGAGGTCCTGGGACCATCAAGTGAGAAGAATGGAAAGTGTGACCCTACCCAGAGAGGCAGTGACGCTAGGCATGGAGACAGAGAGGATGACGGGGACAGATGGAGTGGCTGGGGTCACTGGACTCAGGGAGGGAGAGGGGCTGTGTGCTGACAGCCAGCGGGGAGCTCTTGTGGGGTGTATCCTTTGGTTATTTGATGATGCATAGAGGGGACTGGAATCATTTCAAAAATGAAACCAAATTTGATAGGATGAAAGTAAAACTGATGTTCTCCCATGTAAACCCACATAATTCACAATAAAAACTTAAAACAAACAAACAAACAAAAACTTACATATAGCTTTTGGTTCTATGCTTTGTCTGCTTCCTACACCTGCGGAGACTTAGTGTTGATTTAAGTATGTACCCATAGGCCACTGTTGCAGAATTTTGTATCTAAAAGTATTTGCCTCTATTACTTTTAACTCTTGCACTTTTCACCATTTCTTTCCCTTTCATCACCATTTTTTACAAAACACTGTCTTATTGAATATTGTCTTTGCCTTCAACTAAGTTAACAAGTGTCCACCCTTTAATGAGTGAATGACTCACGCTTCCCTTGGTAACTGTCAAAAAGTATTTCTGTTAGTGAGAAAGCCCTTTCTTGACTTTTTACTAATGGTTATTGTTGTTAAATGCCCTTGTATGCTCCACCACATTCAGATTCGTGTTTTCAAGAAAGGTAAATTCTCATGTACAAATATCTTCTTTCAAACTGATACATTTGTGGGATATGTAAATATATACAGATCCATACTTCCTCTCTTTCCTATTCAGTCTATGTCTATGTCTCAATGGAAGTATCTACACACATAATACTGTTGTTCCAAGGTTGTGTATATATCATTATTTAACTCTATCCCCTTTAGTCCATGCACAACTCCCTGTGTTTACCTATCTTCATAATTCTTCTGCCACTCTCCCTCTTGTATATTGCCCTCCACAGCATCTAAGGTAAAGTATGTCTACCCTTACTCTCTCTTACCTCTGGCCCCTGGATAAAAGAATGTTTCTTTAAGTAAGAAAACCTTTCCTTAAATTTTTACAATAGTAAAAATAGAAAACCTTTCCTTACATTTTTACAATAGTAGTCTCAGAGAATATTTGTCCTTTTGTGATTGTCTTATTTCAATCAGTATGGTGTTTCCAGGTTCGTCTATGTTATAAGGTGTTTTGCATTGTTATTCTTCAACATTGTCTATATATACCAAAATTTGCTTACACATTCTTCCATTGATAGGTACTTAGATGGTTTCCATCTTTGCACTAATGTCAATAGTGTTGCAATGAAAGTTCACGTGCATTTATCTACTAATATCTTGGGTCATATTTCTTGTGGATTTATACCAAGTAGAAGGAATGCTGAATTATAAAGTACTTCTATTTCTAATTTTTCAGGAAGCACCATGACATTTTACAGAAAGGCTAGGTCCTTTTCCAATCCTATCAGCATGGAGTAGGATTCCATTCTCTCCACACCCTCATTAGGATTTGTTGTTTTCTGTTTTTTTGTACTTCCTTATTAATGCTGGTGTGACATGATATCTCATATTTTGATTTGAATTTCAGTAATGACTAGGAAGAAGGAGTGATGAACTACTTCTGAATATTTAGTCACTAAAACCTTATGAATAACAGAGAAACACTGTCAGATATAGTGCCAGAAAATGAGCCCCACAGGATGGAAGGCACACAAAATACGACTGGGGAAGAGCTGCCTCCTCAAAGTAGAGTTGTCCAACAAGATGAGAATGGAATAAAGCCTGGAGTAGTAACGTCTTCATTTGCTAATGGAGCACAACACAAAATAAACTGTAAACATCCATTAATAATCAGAACATGGAATGTACAAAGTATGAGTCTAGGAAAATTGAATATTGTCAAAAATGAAATGGAATGCATCAACGTCAATATCTTAGACATTAGTGAGCTGAAATTGACTGGTATTGGCCATTTTGAATCTGACAACCTCATGGTTTATTACAACAAGAATGAAAACTTGAAGAAGAATGGTGTTGCATTCATTGTCATAAAGAACATAACCAGATCATTCATGAGGTACAATGTTGTCTGTGATAGGATAATATCCATGTGCCAACAGGGAAGACAGTTAATACCACTATTATTCAAATTTACACACCAAACACTAAAGCCAGTGAGAATGAAATGAAAGAATTCTACCGACTTCTTCAATCTCATATTGATCAAACTTGCAATCAAGATGTATTAATTATTAATGGTGATTGAAATGCAAAGGTTGGGAACAAAGAGGAAGGGTCAGTAATTTGAAAATATGACATTGGTGAAAGAAATTATGCTGGAGACTGCATGATAGAATCCTGCAAAACCAATGATTTGTTCATTTCAAATAACTTCCTTAGACAACATAACAGATGATTATATACATGGACCTTGCCAGGAGGAATAAACAGAAATTAAATTGACTACATCTGTGGAAAGAGATGATGGAAAAGCACTATATCATCAGTCAAAACAAGGCCAGGGTCAGATTGTGGAACAGACCATCAATTGCTCATGCAAATTCAAAATTAAGCTGAAGAAAATGAAAACAAGTCTACAAGAGCCAAAATATTATCTTGAATATATCCCATTGGAATTTAGATGTCATCTGAAGAACAGATATAATACATTAAACACTAAAGACCGAAGACTAGAGGAGTTGTAGGATGACAACAAGAATATTAAATATGAAGAAAGCAAAAGTCATTAAGAAGACAAGCAAGTAGGAAAAGATCAAACTGGATGTCAGAAGAGACACTGAAACTTGCTCTCCAGTGTAGAGATGCTTAAGCAAACAAAAAAATGAGGAGGCCCAAGAGATGAACCGAAAATTTCGAAGATCAGCTAGAGATTACAGAGTCAAATATTACAACAAAATGTGCAAAGACCTGGAGTCCGACACCAAAAAGGAAGAACATGCTCAGCATTTCTCAAGCTGGGTGAATTGAAGAAAAAAAATTAAGCCTTGACTTCCGTTACTGAAGGATTATCTGGGAAAATTGTTGAATGATTCAGAAAGCATCAAAAGAAGATAGAAGGAGTACACAGTCACTGTACCAAAAAGAAATGGTTGATGTTCAACCATTTCAAGAGGTAGCATATGATCCAGAGCCAATAATACTGAAGGAAGAAGTCCAAGGTACATTGAAGGCATTGGCAAAGAACAAGGCAACAGGAATTGATGGAATAAAAACTGAAATCTTTCAAGAAAGTGAGGCAGCAGTGGAGATACTCACTCATCTATGCCAAGAAACTTGGAAGACAACTATCTGACTGACTGATTGGAAGAGATCCATATTTGTGCCCATTCCAAAGAGAGGTTACAGAAAGGAATGTAAAAATCATTGGACAATCTCTTTGATATGCCATGCAAATAAAGTTTTGCTAAAAGGTACTACAGAAATGGCTGTAAGCATACATTGACAGAGAATTTACAGAGGTTCAAGACAAACTCAGAAGAGGAAGTTAAACAAGGGATATCATTGCTGATGTCTGATGGATCTTGGCTGAAAGCAGAGAATACCAGAAAGATGTTTGCCTATGCTTTATTGACTATATAAAGTCTTTTGATTGTGTGGATCATTACAAGCTATGGACAACATTGCAAATTATGAGTATTCCTGAACACTTAATTGTGCTCATGAGGAATCTGTACACGGACCAAGAGGCAGTTGTTCTAACAGAACATGGGGACACTGAATGGTTTTAAAAACAGAAAGGTGTGCGACAGGGTTGTATTCTTTCACCATACTTATTCAACCTCTATGTTGAGCAAATAATCTGAGAAAGTAGGTTATATGAAGAAAAACGTGGCATCAAGATTGGAGGAAGACTCATTAATAACATGTGATATATAGATGATGCAACCTTGCTTGTTGAAAGTGAAGAGGACTTAACTGATGAAGATCAAAGAGCACAGCCTTTGGTATGGATTGCATCTCAATATATAGAAAACAAAAATCCTCACCACTGGACCAATAAACAACTTTCTTATCAACGGATTAAAGATTGGAGTTGTCAAGCATTGATTTTTCTTGGATTAACTATGAACACTCAAGGAAGCAGTAGCAAAGAAATCAAATGATGTATTGCACCAGGCAAATCTACTGCACAAGGCCTTTTTAAAGTGTTGAAGACCAAAGATGTTAGCTTGAGGACTGAGGTTCGCCTAACCCAAGCCATGGTATTTTCAATCACCTCCTAGGTATGCAAAAGCTGGACACTGAATAAGGAAGACTGTAGAAGTATTGCAGCTTTTGAGTTATGGTGTTGGAGATTATTGAAAGTGCTATGCACTGGCAAAAGAACTAACAGATATGTGTTGGAAGAAGTGCAGCCAGAGTGCTCCTTGGAGGCCAAGATGGCCAATCTTGGTCTCTCTTACTTCGGACATATTGTCAGGAGGGACCAGTCACTGGAGAGGGATATCATGTTTGCTAGGTGGAGGGTCAGAGAAAAAGAGAAAGACCCCCAGTGAGATGGATTGGTAAGTGGCAGCATAAATGGGCTCAAGCGTAGCAACAATTGTGAGGTTGGCACATGACAGGGCAGTGTTTTGTTCTGTTGTGCATAGGGTCGCTATGAGTTGGTATTGACTCGATGGTAACAAATGACTACTGTGGTATTGTTGTTGTTGTTGTTAAGTGCCATCAAGTCAATTCTGACCCATAGCAAAACTGTACAGAGTTTCCAAGGAGCAGCTGGTGAGCTTTAAATTCATACCTTGCCGTTCAAACAAATTTGCAGTCTTACGCATTATCTGTAAGCACCCATAATTTCTTCTGGCCACACCAACATGAATGTGTCCAATCCTGATCTCAGAATCTTAGCAGGGTTAGGTCTGGTTAGTACTTGGATGTGAGACTGTCCAGGAATACCATGTTATTTAGGCTAAGAACACCACTCATCTGTCAGTATGCTGTACTGTGGTAGCTTTGATGTTGCTGTGATTCTGGAAGTTATACCACAGGTATTTTAAATACCAGCAGGGTCACCAACGGTGACCTCCCAGATGAGCTCCCAGATGAAGACAGACCAGTAAGAAGGCAAGATATGCTACTAATTATTTAGACTCTGAAAACCTATGAATATCAGTGGAACACTGACCACCTCAGAACATTGAATATTGAAACATGAAAAGAGCACAAAAATATTGTCAGATATAGTGCTGGACAATGAGCCCTTCAGGTTGGAAGGCACTCAAAATATGACAGGGATGAGCTGCTCATAAAAGTAGAGTTGACCAAGATGACACAAATGGATTAAAGCCTACAGGACCTTCATTTGCTGATGGGACATAATTTAAAATGAACAGAAATAGGTGTTAAAGAATGTTAATAATCAGAACATGGAATATACAAAGTATGAATCTAGGAAATAGTAGAAATCATCAAAAATGAAATTAAATAAACATTAATATCCTAGGCATTAGTGAGCTGAAATGGAGATGTATTGGCCAGTTTCAATCTGACAATCACATGGTTTACTATGCCAGAATGGCAAATAGAATAGAAATGGCATTGCAGTCATCAACAAAAAGAACATACCAAGATTGTCTTAAAGTACAGTTCTAACTGTGATACGATAAGAGCCATATACTTACAAAGAAGACTGGGGTCCTGGTGTGGCACTGCGAGTTTATGTGTTGAACTCCAAGTTCAGTGTGAAGCTCAAGACTGGTAGTTCAGAAACAAAATACAGAGTCGCTATGAATCAGAACGGACTCAATGGCACTTAACAACAACAGAAAACAAGGAAGACAAGTTAATACTAGTATTATTCAAATTTATTTGCCAACCACTGAGGTCTGTGTTGATGAAATTGAAGAATTATCCAAACTTCTTCAGTCTGAAATTGATTAAGCAGGCATTCAAGATGTATTAATAATTACTGGCAATATACAAGAAAGGGGAGGACAAAATACAAGAAGGGGAAGAGGAATGGAAGAACAAGGTAGATAGGGGAACCCTTTACTAGGTTTTCATGGGGTAAATAGGACAGAGGTAAATAGTGATGTATGTTCAACCTTGGACCAACAGGACTCTGTGATACAGAGATTGAGATATAACCTGAATGGGTAAAGAAGGGAAATAATGTTAAGATACTTGACTGCCTTATGGATATTGTTTTCCCTTGCCTACTATTGGAATACTTTAGGTGGGTTCTAGAACTTGTCCAGTAAAATAGACTTCTTGAGGAGCATTTGTAGTGTATTCCACCTTAGGTGGAATCCTGAGCCTCATCCAGAATCTGCAGAGTTGAGACATTCCAACTTGAAAGCGGACCAGCCTGGAGCAGCTACAGGAACAGATGATACTTCTGGAAAGAAAGATCAGCAGGAAAAATCCTAAACAAAACAGCAGTCTGATTGGCTTCTACAAGAACAATCAAATTGTTCACCAGGGAGCCATGGAATCAAGCAATCAAGTTGTTCAGGACAATCTCCCCTCCAAGACTGAAATTCAAAGGGAACACATGAGAAGGCATGTAAGCTTGCCAGCGACAATGTGGTCTACTTCTAAGTGAAAGTGAAGGAAAGGCAGCAGTGATGATATGGGCTTAGTTTGACCACATTCCATAGACTCCATCAACCTGGAAATGAGAGAGAAGAGGGAAGTCTGGTTGGTCAAAAGTATGGTGAAACCTAGAGACTCCTAAGCCATGAACAAGGACCTTGCTTTGGAGGGTTAGAGATGAGAGTGAAGTGTCCAGCTGATATGAAGTGAGGGGAGATGCACAAGAATGCCGAAACTTATAGATAGCACCCATTTGACATAACTTCGGTGGCTTGATGATCAGAATAGAGGAAGATAACAAAATTTTGATAAAGGAAACAAGTGTAAATTGCTACAATTTGATGAACTTAACCTATATTTATGGAATTAATTGCTCAAAATACCAACTGAAAGGGATGGAGTCATCACATCAAGGATCAAACCTATCCCATCTAAACATAGGGATGATAGGGGCAGGCAACTAAGACATTGGCTACCTAAAATGAGGGGTGGGGTATGTATGCTATAAAGGCATGTAGTTTCAAGAGAGAATTTAGTTTCGTAGTCGGGGGTGGGGAGGTAGAATCCCCACTGAATAGTTTTCATCTTGTCTAGATGGTTCTGGTGAAAGGAGATGGAGATAAGATTCTTATGATTCAATAGTGAGTAATTGTTATGATGACTAATTGCAATTGTCACAACTGTGAAGGTAGAAGTTTTGTAAAGTAAAGGGGAGACTAGTTAATTTTGCCTTCTGGGAACAGAAGACCTTAGGATCATCAAGGGAGAAGAGTATCAGTGGAATGTGAGACCCTTTCCAGAGAAGCAGCAACACTGGTGATGGAGGCAGAGATGATGACATGGAGAGATAGAGCAGCTGAGGACACTATACTGATGGAAAGAGAAAGGCTATGTGCTGGCAGCCAGGAAGCAGGCTTGTAGAACATGCCCT
>NW_006411473.1:0-6260 GCF_000296735.1 Chrysochloris asiatica
ACTTTACAGCTTGACGCATTTGTCCACAGTGAATACTATAAATATGGGGCTTTTTATGTCTTCTTTCCCTTGACATAAGATTTTTGAGATTATATTGTAAGATGTCATACTAGTACTTCACTCCTTTTTAGGACTAAACAATACTCTGTTGTATGGATTCACCATATTTTATTTATCCAGTTTGTCAGATAATGGACATTTGAGTTATTTTCACCTTTTTGCTATTATAAATAATTTTGCTATGAGCATTCATGCACTAGTTTTCATTTGGACATATGTTCCCATTTCTATTAGAAATATACCAAGGAGTGTAACTGCTGGGTCATATGGACATTCCATCCTGAATGCATCTGGTCTTGGAAGCTAAGCAGGGTTGGGCCTGGTTATTACTTGGATGGTAAACCACCTGGTAGTACCAGGTGCTGCAGGCTTTGGAATCCTGGTCTGATGTTGTGGGCCAATGCTCTGGATTGCTGGTTGAATTGAATTTCAAGGTTGGTGGTTCAAGCTCACTATCCTTTCCTCAGAAACCCAAAGCAGGGTCGCTATGAGTTGGAACCAACTCAATGACACTTAACAACAACAACAACAACTTAGGAACCCTGGTAGCAGTGCTTAGTATTGGGCTGCTAACTGCAAGGTAGCAGTTCAAATCTACCAGCTTCTATGTGGGAGAAAGATAAATTGTTGGTGTGCTGTTGAGTTGGCTCTGACTCATACCAAACTTGTATATCATTTCTGAAGCTGTAAATCTTTATGGGAACAGAAAACCTCATCTTTCTCCTGCAGAGTGGCTGGTAGATTTGAACTGCTGACTTTGCAGTTAGCAATAAAGCTCATAATCCACTATGCTACCAGAGCTCCTTCAGAAACACTATACATAGTCACTTTGAGTCTGAACCCATTTGACAGTCCAACACACCACCACCGTGATAAATCTATGATGAGCTTTAAGGGACTATCAAATGCTATTATGAATTGCTACATCATTTTATAATCTCACTGAATAATGTATAAGGCTTTCAGTTTCTCCACATCCTCACCACTATTTTCTATTGTTTGTCTTTATTTTATCCATCCAAATATATTTGAAGTGGTATCTCATTATAGCTTTAATTTGTTATTTCCCTGATGACTAACAATGCTGACTATCTTTTAATGTGCTTTTGGACATTTGTGTATGCTCTTTGGAGAAGTGTTTGCTCTATGTCTTTTTCCATTTTTTTCTGGGATTATTTGTCTCTTTATTGCTAAGTTGTGAGAGTTATTTTATATTTTAGGTACAAGACTCTTATTAGATATGGTGGCTGTGTGCCGTGGTGTTGGTTCCGACTCAGTGATCCTGTACAGGGTTTCCGAGGCTGTAAATCATTACAGGAGCAGAATGCCTCATCTTTCTCCCATGGAACAGCTGGTAGTTTCGAACTGCTGACCTTGAGGTTCACAGCCTGATTCCTAACCACTACTCTACATATGAGGGACTTCAAAATGTTTGTGGTAAATTTCATTACCTTTTGATTTGTTTTCCACAAATGTGAATGCAGCCTACTCATACATAATTTGCAAATATCTTCTTCCATTCTATATATTTTCAATTTCTCTTTTGTTCCCTGAATCCATTTTGTTATTGATGTTGAGAATATAAGCAGCAAAATATAGACCAATTCAAAAGTTCCTACATGTACAGTTTGGTGATATTGATTACAACTCCTTTTTGAGTTGTTCCTACATCACTAACATAAACTCCTTGCCATCTAAGGCTCCTGTCCAATATTTTAAGTTGTTGTCGTCAGTTTGATCCTTTATAGATAGATTTTAAAGAGTGTAATGCTTGAGGTTGACCTTTATTACTAGTTAAGTGTCATTAGCCATCAGAGAGATGAAAATCAAAACCACAATATGATATCCTTTCACTCCCATTAGGTTGGCTAAGAAAAAAATTAATAAATAACAAATGTTTCTGAGGATATGGGGAAATTGGTAATGCTGTGCATTAAGGCTTTGGGCTGCTAACCACAAGGTTGGCAGTTCATATCCAGAAGCTGCTTCTTGGGAAGAAGATGAGGCTGTCTGCTCCCATAAAGATTTACATTCTCAGATTCATCATGAGTGGGAATCAACTTGATGCTGTGAAGTTTTGTATGTGTGTGCATAAAATCCATGACTATGCAAAATTTGTTATGAAAAATTCTATTGTTGCTAAGTTCTGTCGAGTCAATTCTGACCCATAGTGACCCTGTATAGGGTTTCCAAGGAGCACCTGGTGAGCTTGAACTGCCAACCTTACAGTTCAAATGGCTTTGCAATCTGGCGCATTAACCCACAGCGCCACACTAGAACTATAGTATAGCCACTGTGAAAACAATGCAGTGGTTACTCAAAAATTAAATAACTACCATAAGACCCAACAATTCTACTGTTAGGTTGTTGTTATTAAAAGGTGCCATCAATTCAGTTCTGATTCATAGCAACCTTATGCACAACAGAACAAAACACTGCCTGGTCCTGTGCCAGCCTTATAATCACTGTTAAGCTTGAACACATTGTTGCTGCCTCAGTGACAATCCATCTCATTGTCAAGAGGGCTTCCTCTTTTTTGTTGACCCTCCACTTTACCAAGTATGATGTCTTTCTCCAGGGATAGGTTCCTCCTAATAATATGTTAGAAGAATGAGAGATGAAATCTTACCAGTCTGCCTTCTAAGGAACATTCTGGCTGTACTTATTTCAACACAGACTTGTTCTTCTTGCAGTCCATAGTACATTTAATATTCTTCTCCAATGTCATAACTCAAATACATCAAGTCTTCTATGATCTTTCTTATTCTCTGTCCAATTTTCAAATGCAAAGCTATTGAAAATACTATGGCTTGGATGAGGTACACCTCAGTACTCAAACTGACATCTTTGCTTTTGAACACTTTAAAGAGATCTTGGGCAGCAAATTTGCCTTATGTGGTACATTGTTTCGTTTCTTGACAGCTGCTTCCATGAGTGTTGATAGTGGATCCAAGCAAAATGAAATATTTTAACAACTTCAATATTTTCTCCATTTATTATGATGTTATTTATTAGTCCAATTGTAAGGATTTTTGTTTTCTTTTTATTGAGGTGTGATCCATACTGAAGGCTGTGGACTTTGATCTTCATCAGTATGTTTAAATCCTGTTCATTTTAGCAAACAAGTTTGTATCATCTGGTATCTTCCTTCAATCCTGATGCCATGTTCTTCTTCATATAATCCAGCTTCTCAGTTTATTTGTTTATTGTGCAGATTGAATAAGTATAGTGAAAGAATACAACCTCGATGTGTTCCAGTGACTGCCTCTTAGTCTATGGATAGGTATCTCATGAGCACAACTAAGTGTTCCAGAATACTCATTATTCACATTATTGTGCATAGCTTGTCATGATCCACACAATCGAAAACATTTGCATAGTCAAAAAAGCACAGGTAAACATCTTTCTGGTACTCTTTGCTTTTTGCCTAGATTCACCTGCAATCAGCAATGATATCCCTCATTTCACACCCTCATCTGAAACAAGTTAGAGCTTCTGGAATTTCCTTGTCAATGTATTATAACAGCTGTTTTTTAATTATCTTGAATAAAATGTTATGTGCATGTGATGTTAATGATATTGCCCAAAAATTTCCACATTCATTTGGATCACCATCTCTCTTTGGAATGGGTACAAATATGGAACTGTTTCAGTAAGTTGGCGAGGTAGCTGTGTTCAAAATTTCTTGGCCCAGATGAATGAATGCCTCCAGTGCTACATCAGTTTGTTGAAATATTTCAATTTGTATTCCTTCAATTCCCGGAGTCTTGCTCTCTGCCAATGACTTTAGTGTACATTGGCAAAGAACAAGACTCTGGGAATTGATTGAATACATGAGTACCATCGACTCTTGTTATATGCTCTCTTGAAATGGTTGAATACCAACCACTTATTTTTGATACAGTGACCCTGTGTATTTCTTCCATCTTCTTTTGATGCTTTCTGCACCATTAAATTTTTTGCCAATAGAATCCTTCAATGCTGCAAGTCTGCAAGTTGAGGTTTGAATTTTTTCTTCATTTCTTTCAGTTTGAGAAATGCTGAACATGTTCTTCCTTTTGGTTTTCTAATTCCAGATCTTTGCACATTTCATTATATTACTTGACGTTATCTTTTAGAGCTACCCTTTGAAATTATTTGTTCAGCTCTGATATCCTCATTTCTACCATTAGCTTTAGCATCTCTATGCTGGAGAGCAAATTTCAGTCTCTTCTGACATCCATTTTTGTCTTTTCCTTTTTTCTTGCCTTCTTAATTACCTTTTGCTTTCTTCCTGTATGATGTACTTGATGTCATCCCACAACTCTACTGGTCTTTGGCTATTAGTGTCTGATACAGTAAATATGTTCTTGAGAAGATCTCTAAATTCATGTAGGATATGTTCAAGATCAAATTTTGACTCTTGTAAATATGTTTTAATTTCATTCAGCTTCAGCCTGAACTTGCATGTGAGCCATTTTTCGTGTGTTCAATGGTCTTCCCAAAGGTCTTGTTTTGGCTGATGATGAGTTGCAGTTTCATCATCACTCGCTTTCTTGGTTGGTGCATAAATCTGAATAATATTAATATTAACTATTCTGCTCTACTTTGAAGAGGCAGCTTTTCCCCAGTCTTATTTTGGATACCTTCAAACATGAGGGGCTCATCTCTGAGTACTGTATCTGACAGTATTCTGGTGCTATCCATCATGTTTCAATACTCATTATTCTGGCACTATCTGAAAGTGCTCCACTACTATTCATAATATTTTCAGTGCCTAAACATACAGAAGTAATTTACATCTCCTTCTTCCTAGTCTGAAAGCTTAGCTGAAACCTGTGCAACATGTGTGTACATACCCTGCTGGTATTTAAAATAACTAGTGGCATATTTTCCAGCATGACAGCATACTCATAGGTATATACTCAAAAGACTTCAAATTAGAGACTCAAAAAGTGACTTCTACAGCAGCATTCACTGTAAATGGTTAAATGCTGGACTACTAACCAAAAGGTTGGCTGTTCAAACTTACCTGAGAGTGTTGGGTTTTAGACTGGTGATCTACTCTGGTCACAGTCTTAAAACCCAATGAAGTGCAAGTTCTAGTGTGCACACTTGAAGTCACCATGAGTTAGAATTGATGGAAAATAACAACAACATGGATACACATAAGTTTTCATTTTATCACTAGTCTTTGTGCCTTTCACTTTTTATAAGTATTTTAAAATACATTATTCTTAATAAAACAATGAAAATATCTTATGATCATTCTAGGAAATATTACACAGTCAAACAAAAGGATGAAGCAAAAGTAGTTGTCTTATAGAAAATATATTTTAGACATCTATTTCATTTAGAAAAGGAAGTAAAATGATTTTATTTCTTGGCTATTAAGCATACACAAGAAAATCTTATCTACACATATTTATAGGTATTATTGCATATGTACATAACACAATCTTGCTTGCTGAAAGTAGAGAGGACTTGAATCATTTACTGATGAACTCCTTCAGAATTAATTACCCCTTACCATAAAGGAAACAAAAATCCTCATAATTTGGCTAATAAGCAAATCAGGATGAATAGAAAAAGTATCAAAGTTTCAGGGATTTAATTTTTCTAGGCTCCATAATCAATACCCATGGAAACAGCAGTCAAGAAATCAGATGAGTTAATGCATTGGGCAAATTTGCTGTACAATCTCCTTTAATGAACTTTTGTTTTCCTCATGTATGATGTTCTTGAAATCATCCTACAACTCTTCTGGTCCACAGCCATTAGTGTCTAAAGCTTCAAATCTTTTCTTGAGATGGTCTCTAAATTCAGGTGGGATATATTCAAGAATGTCTTTTGGCTTTCCTGGAGTAATTTTCATTTTCTTCAATTTTAGCCCAAACTAGTATATAAGCAATTGATGGTGTGTTCCACAGTTGACTCTGGCCTTGTTTTGACTGATAATATTAAATTTCTCATCATTTTTTCTTTTTGATCTTTTCCTTCTTGTTTGTCTTCTTAATGACTTTTTGCTTTCTTCCTGTATGATGTTCTTGATGTAATCCCACAACTCCTTTGATCTTTGGTCTTTAGTGTATAATGTATCAAATCTGTTCTTCAGATGATCTTTAAATTCAGGTGGGAAATATTCAAGGTCATATTTTGGCTCTCATAGACTTGTTTTCATTTTCTTCAGCTTTAGCCTGAATTTGCATACGAACAATTGA
>NW_006411473.1:8040-8594 GCF_000296735.1 Chrysochloris asiatica
TGATGTCCAATGGATCTTAGCTGAAAGCAGAGAATACCAGAAATATGTTTACATCTGCTTTATTGATTACACAAAGGATTTCGATTGTGTGGATCATGACAAGCTATGGGCAACATTACGAAGTATGAGTATTCTGGAACACTTAATTGTGTTCTTGAGGAATCTGTACATGGACCAAGATGCAGTTGTTCAAACAGAACCTGGGAACACTGAATGGTTTAAAATTAAGAAAGGTGTGTGACAGGGTTGGATTATTTCACCATGTTTATTCAACTTGTATGCTGAACATATAATCTAAGAAGCAGGGTTCTATGAAAAAAACATGACATCAGGATTGGAGGAGGACTCATTAACGACCTGCAATATGCAGATAATTCAACTTGCTTGCTGAAAGCGAAGAGGACTTAAAATATTTACTGATGCAGATCAAGGGCTATCGCCTTCAGTATGGGTTACATATCAATGTCAAGAAAACAAAAATCCTCACCACTGGACCAATAAACAACATTCTTATCAATGAGAAAAGATTGAAGTTGTCAAGGACTTCATTCTTC
>NW_006411473.1:9879-10448 GCF_000296735.1 Chrysochloris asiatica
GTTGTTGTTGTTGTTATGTGCCATGGAGTCGGTTCTGACTCATAGTGACACTGTATAAGATTTCCAAGGAGTGGCTGGTGAGTTTCAGCTGTTAACTGCAAGGTTAGTGGTTCCAACCCACCAGAAGCTCTTTGGAAACCCTCTACGGTGTCACTATGAGTCAGAACCAACTCAACGGCACTTAATATCAATATGTATGTGTGTATGTGTGCTGTAGAATAAGCCCTGGACTACTAACTGCTAGGTTGTAAATTCAATCCTACCACTCACTCCTAGAAAACTCTGCATAGGTTCACTATAAATTGGAAAGGACTAGACGGAATTTAGCAACAACATACAGACATACACACACAAACACACAAACACATATATTGTTGCTAAGTGCTGTGAGTCAGTACTGACTCACTTAACAACAACTTAACAACACTTAACAACAACTAAAACACCCACATATATATGTAGTTGTTGTTTAGTTTTGTCTATTGACCCTGTAAAGGGTTTCAGAAGAGCAGCAGTGGGTTCAAACTACAGCTCTTGTGGTTAGCAGTATAGTGCTTATTCTATAGGAT
>NW_006411474.1:0-520 GCF_000296735.1 Chrysochloris asiatica
TGGTGTGATGCTGTAGGTTCATGTGCTGGACAACAAAGTTGGTTTGAACCACAAGATCAGTGGTTCAAGTTCCCCAGTCGCTCCTTGGAAACCCTACTCAGGTTTGCTAGCACTTAATACCAACAGCAGCAATATTCCATTGTATGTGTTTTGTAAACAGCATATAGTGGGGCTTTTGTTTTTATATCTAGTCTGGGTATCTTTACTGATTGCTGGTTTTAATCTATTTTTTGTAACTTCTTGCACAGCTGAATTTATTTACTGTATTATGCTTACTATTTGTCTCACTTGTTCTTTCCTCTACTGTTTTTCTTCTTTTTGCCTTCTTGTGAATTGATTAAGAATTTTCCCCTAATTTAAAGTTTCCCTTTACTAGTTTGGAAGTTCTTGATTTTTGTTATTTGAGTATCTAGCTTAGAATTTGTTTTAAATAGCAAAATTCTCTGGTGTGTTTAAAATATGGATCAATTTATTTTTCAACATTCAACAGTATTTGATTTTATTCCTCTGTTTTTTTTTG
>NW_006411474.1:2164-6037 GCF_000296735.1 Chrysochloris asiatica
ACTTCCTCTTATCAGTGATGAATGTGGCCACCAATCAGAGCAAATGTCAGTATTACACTCTGAGTAATTTCTTCAACTTTATTTTCCAGTTCCTATGTTCTCTCTTCAGCTATATCTAATATGCTGTTTTACCTTGCAGCTGAATTTCTAATATTTCTATATAGATTGAGGGGTATGCTCAGACCCTTGAGCTTTATCTCCTTCTTTTGTGTTTGAGGTCCATTAAAAGTCAGGCTGAGATGACCATGGAATGGCAGATACCTCAGGGCAAATTGTCAGTGCTTGCATATTCTCTTCTGTCCACAATGTATTTCTGACTCTGATGAATTGACTTAGTTTTCCTCAGCTCAGCACTTCACTCAAAGAGGCTATATTCTTACAAGTTAGCATTTTAAATGTGTCACACTAAGAGTAGTTTTTATGAAGTGTTAATTCAACATATCACTAGAAACAAAGTTCCAGTAAATAGTCTTAAACTTTTAAATCACAGGCTGATCCATCAGTTTTTTAAAACTCCTAGTAAATAGTCTGACATAACCTCTCTTAATTTGCAGATAAGATCATCGACACCCAGACATAGAAAGGTGAATAGATTATAGTCTAGATCTCTGGAATCCTGTTGTTGTTAATTGCCATCAAGTCAGTTCTGACTCATAGCAACCCCATATAGGGTATCCAAGGAGAGGCTGGGAGGTTTGAATCCTGACCTTGTGGTTAGCAGTCCAGTCCTACAGCACCACACCAGGATTCTTGTTGTTGTTGTTGTTAAGTTCTGTCAAGTTGGTTCTGACTCACAGTGACCCTGTATAGGGTTTCTGAGAAGCGACTGGTGAGTTTGAATTGCTGACCTTGCAGCTGGTGCTTATCATATAGCGCCACCATAGGAATCCTAGAGCAACCCTTTATATAGTGTCCCAGGAGCAGTTGGTGGGTTTGAACTGCCAACTATATGGTTCAAAGTGCTACACCAGTATTATTTCCACCTTACTATGCCACCTGTTCAGTTAGTTCCACAATGTAGTATTTGAAAGCGAGTGTTCACCGGTAATAATTTGCCCTCATTAAGAAAAGAGCAAACCAACTGTATATTTAATTAGCACCTTTTGACATATCATTTTGTAGGTGGTAGTAAGAATGGTTTGGAAACAAATATAAATTTTAGTAATTCTGGTAAGCAATATTGTTGTTGTTCAGTGCCATTGAGTTGGTTCCAACTCATAGCAAACCTTTAAAGGGCTTCCAAGGAGTGGTTGGTGAGTTTGCCCCCCATTGACCTTGTGGTTCAAACCAAACTTGTAGGCCAGCGTATTAACCTGCAGCATGATACCAGGGGAGGATAAGTAACAAAAAAAATTTCCCTGATTAAAACAGAAGAGAAGATGAATTAACATACCACTAGCAGAAACTTAGAGACAGACATTCAGAACTATAATATTTGTAGGCCAGTCACATGAAGTTTCTATACATTTGTAGGTAATTCCCAAATCAAGAAAGTCAGTAACACCAATGAAAAAGGAATGCTTTTTTTAATGACATATGTCAATTGAATGAAGCCTAACCCAATTTTATTTTGCAATATGAAGTTTGGTTTGAGCTGAAATAAGACAGTGATGTTTACATTAAATGTTGAGTTGGTTCCAACTCATAGCGAAGTTGTACCTGGTTTATGAAGAGTGGCTGGTGGGGTTGAGCTGCTGACCTTGTGGTTAGCAGTCCAGTGTTTATCCTGCAGTGCCACATAGTGATAGCGAACTGAAGAACAAATGGACTTCCACATTAAATATAGATGTATCTCGTCCTCGGAAACCCTATACAGGGTCGCTATGGTTGGAACCAGCTCGACGGCACTTCACAACAACATCTGCAGATGAAAACCCTATGGAACACAGTTCTACTCTGCTACACAAGCAGTTTCTGTGAGTCAAAGTCAAGTGGACAACATCTAGAAAAACTGGAAACCTCATGTCCATGAGTAGCACAAATAATCAAGTTACTAGTAACTGACCTTCACACCTGCACACAAATCCCTCCACTGGAATCAATGACGCACTCAGACTGCTGTTCCTGGATACTGACTAAATAGAGGTAAGGGCTTGCCCTCTGATTCCAGCCTAGAGCCAGGTAACACTGAGGAAGCTACAATATGGCTTCTGGCAACCAGCTGGGAGCCCTTGACTTTCCATTAAGATTTTTTTCCGAAGTGGCTATTTTCTCACTTGTAGAGGAATTAAGAAGAATCAGAACATGTTCCTGTAGAATAGAATGTGGCTTTTTAAAAACCGTTCACAGGAATAGCGTCATCAAAGAATGGGTGATAGACTAGTTCTGTTTGTCCTTCTAGCGCTTTTTGGCATCATAAAGAAAGAAGCCATACCTCTTTGCTTCCATCTGTGTGGCCACTAATAAGAGTGCAGGGGTGCCTTTCTAACAGCATCATTAGTCTGACAGTTGGTCCTAATGTGGTGGCTTGAATGTTGCTGTGATGCTGGAAGCCAGGGCACTGATATTTCAAATACCAGGAGGGTTGCTCACGGTGGACAGGTTTCAGCCGAACGTCCGGATTAAGACTGGAAAGACCTGGAAATCTACTGCTGAAAACATTGGCAAGTGAACGCCTTATGAATAGTAGTGGAACAATGTCTGATGTGAGCCCCACAGGTTGGGAGGCATTCAAAATATGACTGGGGAAGAGCTGCCTCCTCAAAGTCGAATTGATCTTAATGACATGGATGGAGCAATGCTTTTGGGACCTTCACTTGCTGTTGAGTCACATTTCAACACGAGAAGAAATAACTGCAAACATCCTTTAACCATCAGAATGTGGAAGGTACAAAATATGAATCTAGAAAAATTTGAAGTTGTCAAAAGAGACATGAATGTTTGAAGTTTGATATCTTATTTATTAGTGAGCTGAAATGGATGGGTATTGACCTTGAGTTGGACACTTACATGGTTTACGATGCTGGGAATGACAAATTTATTGTCAAAAAGAGTATTTCAAGATCTATCCTGAAAGACAATACTGTCAGTGGTAGAATAACATCCATACGTCTGCAAGGAAGACAGATTGATACAACTATTATTCAAATTTATGCATTAACCACTAATGCCAAAGATGAAGAAATTGAAGGGTTTTTTAACCAATTCCTGCAATCTGAAATCCTTGTTCAAACTTAAAATCAAGATGTACTGATTGTATATGTATTATCAATTAAAGTAAAAAATAAAACAGATGTGCTGATAATTTCTGATGAGTAGAATGTGAAAGTTGGAAATAAAGAAAGATTGGTAGTTGGAAAATATGGCTTTGGTGGTAGTAATGATGCTGGAGATTGCAAATAATAGTTTTGCAAGACCAACAACTTATTCATAGCAATTACCTTTATTTTCAACAATATAAATGGTGAGTCTACATGAGGATCTTTACACAGGAATTAAACCCACTACATCTGTGAAAAGAGACAAAGGAGAAGCTCAAAATCATCAGTTAGAACAAAGTCGGGTGGATTGTCGGACAGATCATCCAGTGTTCATATCAAAATTGAAACTGAGCTGAAGAAAATTAAAATAAGTACACCAGAGCCAAAATGCGATCTTCAGTATATTCCTCCTGGATTTAGAGACCATCTCAAGAATACTAGATTTAATACACTGAATACTAATTATCAAACATCAGATGACTTGGTCAAATATATAGGATCAAAGATCAATGATATCATACACAAAGAAAGCAAAACGTCATTAAAAAGACAGGAAAGAAGAAGGAAAAAGACCAAAGAGATGTCAAAAGACACTGTGAGATACGTTCTTGAATATACAAAAGCTGGTGTGGTACTGTAGGATTAGCACTGGACAGCTAACCAAAAGACTGGT
>NW_006411474.1:6397-8405 GCF_000296735.1 Chrysochloris asiatica
TCAAGCTCACCAGCTGCTCCTCAAAAACCCTATACAAGTTCGCTATGGGTTGGAACCAACTCAACAGCACTTAACAACAACATGAGCAAAATACTGAATGATGCATGAAGCATCAAAGGAAGATGGAAGGAATACAGAGTTACTGTACCAAAATAAATGACTGATGTTCAACCATTTAAGATGTTGTTGTTAAGTGCCATCGAGTCAGTTCCGACACATAGAGGGGATACGGCATGATTTCATATTAAGAAAGGTGGGTGTCAGGGTTGTATCTTTTTACCATACTTATTCAATTAGAATGCCGAGCAAATAATCTGAGAAGCTGGACAATATGAAGAAGAATTCAGTATCAGAATTGGGGAAATTATCATTAACAATCTACGATATGTGAATTACACAACCTTGCTTGCTGAAAGCAGAGGACTTGAGGCACTAACCTATGAAGATTAAATACCACAGCCTTTACTGAGAGAGAAACTACTGCAATATTACACCTGAATACACAAAAAACAAAAATTCTCACAACTGGACCAATAATAAACACTGTGATAAATGGAGAAAGATTGCAATTGTCACAGATGTCATTTTCCTTGAATCCACAATTAATTTCCTTAGAAGCAGCAGTTAAGAAATCAAAGAATGTACTGCATTGGGCAAATTGGTGGCAAAATAACTCTTTAAAATGGCAAGTACCAAAGATGTCACCTTGATAACTGAGGTGCACCTTATCTAAACCATGCTATTTTCAATTGCCTCATGTTCATGTGAAGCTGGATAATGACTAAGGAAGATTGTAGAACAACTGATGCATTTGAGTTGCAGTGTTAATGAAGAATATTGAATGTCCCATCAACTACC
The DNA here is from genome assembly GCF_000296735.1 of Chrysochloris asiatica. Classification (NCBI taxonomy): domain Eukaryota; kingdom Metazoa; phylum Chordata; class Mammalia; order Afrosoricida; family Chrysochloridae; genus Chrysochloris; species Chrysochloris asiatica. The sequence continues at coordinate 7,256 of NW_006411474.1, forward strand.
AGAAGAACAAACAAATCAATCTTGTAACCGTCAGGATGTTGCTTAGAAGTAACGATGGTGAGATTTTCCTTCATGTACTTTGGACATGTTTTCACGAGGGCCCAATCCCTGGAGAAGGACATCATGCTTGATTAAGTAGTTTTGTTGGTGGTGGTGTTGTTGAGTCGGTTCTGACCCATAGCAACCTTGCATAGGATTTCCAAGGAACAACTGGTGAGCTTGAACTGCCAACCTTGTGGTTCAAACTGACTTTGCAGTCCAGCGCATTAACCCACAGTGCCATTACACCAGGTGAATGAAAAAGAGGAAGCCCTACAAGGAGATGGATTGGCACAGTGATTTCATCAATGGGCTCAAACCTGGCAACAGTTGTGAGGCTGGTACATACCCAGGCAATGGGTGTTTATGTTGTACATCAGATTGGTATGTGTCAGAACTGGCTCAAAGACACGCAACAACTATTCATTTTCACGCATGTAACAGTGAATGAAGCTCTTTGACATTCTGTGTTCACAAATTCTAAAATTAAAATTAATGTCTTTTTCTTTCATTAAAAAAAAAAACACACATTCAAGAGATAGAAAAGCAGACATTTTCAATTTGCAGCATTAAAAGTTAAAAATCAAATAATCTTACAGTTTTAGTCACTATTATTAGTTCAAGTTGAGGCAGGGGTGGAAGGTTTTAAGAAAAGTTTCTTTCTTTGTGATTCTGATATTTCCTTTCCATTAATTGCAGACCTTCTCTCTTCTCTACAGTCTGTTCCTTCCTTTCCTAGGGATGAAATCACTGGTCTCCTTGATTTCCACCTTCTACCTTCTCTTCTCTTGGGTCTTTTTTCTCCTCTGATTTGGTAGAAACTGTCTAGTTAGTTCAGTGTTTGGTATATAGTAAGACTTTAATGCACATTTCCTTCTTTCAGTCTTTCTTCCTTTCCTTGGAGTCTATCCATTGTTGTTGAGTGCCAACCAGTTGGTTCCAACTTCTTCTTGTTGTTGTTGTTAGGTGCCATCAAGTCGATACCGACTCATCGAGAGCCTATGTACAACAGACTTTTTGTTAGGTGCTGTTGGATCAGTTTTGATTCATAGTGACCCTATGCACAACAGAAAACAATGCTGCCTGGCCTTGTGCCCCCCTGACAATCATT
>NW_006411474.1:9265-10863 GCF_000296735.1 Chrysochloris asiatica
TTCTCTTCTCCCTTCTCCCTCCCATTTCCAGCTTTCTCAGAGCCCTGAGTTTACCTCATTGCCAGATCCATTATTCATATACTTTTCCTCCCATTTACCGTTAAGGTGAATGCTGATCCCTACATCCCTTCTTTTTCTTTGCTCCTCTATTTCCAAAAAGAGGGTGGCGTGCATGCGTTTGGGGGTGGGGGGAGTAGTAGTACAAATATTCATTACAGTGTTTATTATTTGGGCAAGGACAACCAATGGGAATCAAGTTGTCTTGTTCCTGTCAGGGTGATGAAGGGAATGTCAATCAACCAAACAATTTACTGCATAACGGCCTGGCTTGAGATTTTAGAGTACAATAAAGTAAAATAAAATATACCTCGAATAAGAAGAGTTGTATTACATCCAATTTCAAGCTCTAGGTTACACTTTCTCAATAATAACTAGTCTTCATCTGGTTAACTCTTTCTTTACCTGATGAAAACGCAAGCGGATTTACTCAAGACGTAGCCTAGAGCCAAGATTACAGAGAGTGATGATACTCTCAGATACTACTCCTCCCCAGGATGTGCTCCCCCAATGTTAATCAGAGCCCCTATGTTGTTGTTGTTGTTGTTAAGTATCGTGGAGTCAGTTCCGACTCATAGTAACCCTGCACAGGTTTTCCGAGGCTGTAAATCTTTATGGGAGCAGAAAGCCTCATCTTTCTCCCAGAACTGATGGTAGTTTCAAACTGCCAACCTTGAGGTTCGTAGCCTGATTCATAACCACTACACTACCAGAGCCCCTCTAGGCCCTTCCATTTACACACATATTCAAAGCATCGTATGCTTGAGCTCAAATATCTCCAAGCATTAGGAATCCCTTTTGCCAAGAGTGCCTTGTAGACTTGAGTGCAAAAAGGGAGGACAGGCTTTTTGAAAGAACATCCAAGGAATTGCTGAGAAAGAAATCCAAGTGTGCAAGTGATTGGTGCGTACCAGGCTGGGGTCTACTTTCAACACAGCACACTGGTTTCAGCTGACAAACATACATGGGTATTTTAAATAGAAATTCTCATTCTTCATAAAGGTGCAGGACTCTGGGACTGAGATCTCATGAGAGATTAGGAGGAGGTTTATCAAGATATAAAACCAGGCCACATCTCAGGATCCCAGGGCCATCAGGGGCAAGCAGTTTGCAGGTTGGCCAGACAGTCCAACTCACAAGAGAAGTATGACAAAGAGAGTGGGTGCCCCTCCCGCTCCCTAGTTGCTTCCAGAGCACTGCATTCCTGCCCCACGCTAATGAGAATATCCTTCCAACAGGGAGGTGTCTAGCATCTGCCAGATATAAGGATGTGATGACAAGAAGCCAGGGAGAAAAATTTAAACACCCCAACCAGACTTCCCCTTGGCTATTCTTAAAGATACAGATGGTTGTTGTTGTTATATGCTGTTGAGTCAGTTCCAACTCATAGCAACCCTGTATAGGGTTTCTGAGACTAAATCTTTGAAGGAACAGAAAGCCTCATCTTTTCTCCTGGGATGTGGCAGGTGGGATCGAACCACCAACTGTGATTTGAATCCACTGCTATCCTATGCAGCTACTGTGAGATACAGATTTAGATA
>NW_006411475.1:0-2736 GCF_000296735.1 Chrysochloris asiatica
CATTGTATTTTCAATTGCTTCATATGCCTGTGAAACTATAGCAATGATAAGGAAGATTAGAGAACTGATGCATTTAAATTATGGTGTTAGCAAAGAGTATTGAATGTACCATGGACTGCCAGAAGAACAAACATCTCTCTTATGGAAGAAGTATAGTCAGAATGTTCCTTAGAAGTGAGAATGGCAAGACTTCCTTAAACATACTTTGAATATGCTATCAGTGGAAAAGAGGAAAACACTTAGTGAGATGGATTGATGCAGTGGCTGCAACAATGGGCTCAATCATAGGCAAGATTGTGAGGCTGCTGCAGGACCTGGCACTATGTCATTCTGTTGTCCAGGGGGGTTTTATGAGTCAGAACCAACTTGACAGCACCTAACAACAATGTGTTGTATAAACAGAAAAAAGTTAAAGACAGAAGGGAATGCATTGTTTAAACAATATAAATTTGAAGAAAAGATAGAAATAAGATCCAATAGCAAATATGAATGAGTTCAGTACCTTGATTAAAAGATTAGTACTCTGATTAGCTAAGCAGCAGTATTACTTAAGACAAGGGGAACATAACCAAAAATAATAACTTTCATTCATGGTAATATAGACAAAATAACCAAAAAACTCCTCTCATAAACATATGTATAAAAATGTAATAATGTGCAAAATTTTCTATTCTTTTCAATGTATCACAGAGTTCACAAGAAGTGTCCATAACCGCCTAAAAACAAGAAAGTACTGACAAATCAGAATAGCAAATCTTGAAGCTTACACTGCAGTATGGATAGGGATTAGTCTCTGTTCTTGGAAATTCATGACTTAGGTTTTCATAATTAGAGAGAGATTACCTGAGTTTTCATATGTATATACAGACTGGAGGCAAGTTTCTAGAGAAATGCAAGACAAAAAGTTATAATCAGATCATTGCATAAAGCTGAGACCTCTAATTACCATATGTCACTGAAACAATAGACAAAAAGAAGAGTTTCCCCAATTCTCCAGAGGAGAACAAGGAAGCTTGTCACTCTTGGTCTGGACTCAAGATATGAGAGAAAATAATTTCTCCTTAGAATTCTTACCACAGGCCTTCCCTCGCATGGGTTTGGAACTTAATTGGATCTTGCATCTCCTAAACCAAGAACTCCATTGAAAAACAATTGGCTGAGTTGATAATACTCTTGAAACATTGTTGTTGTTAAGTGCTGTTGAGTGAATCCCAATTCAGTGTCCCTGTATAGGGTTTCTAAGGACCAGCTGGTGGATTTGAACCACCGATCTTACAGTGGTTATCCTACAGCACCACACCAGGACATAAGATGGAAGAAATTCAAGAGAGATATACTCTCCACAGAAACCACATGGGACTCCCACAAAGTCCTGCCAAACACAAACTCACAATCCAAATTTCACATAACACATAAATAAATCAACCACGAGCATAATTCAGCAGACATATCAAATAGGATTTATTATTATAGACCTATCAGAGAAGAGCTTTTAAATATCAATATTTAAAATTATACAAAACACTCCCCCCACCACCAAAAAAAAACCAGATAGATTTGAAAGAAACACATAGAATGAAGAAAAATTCTAAATAGACATTGAAATTAAAAATTGAATGGATACGTTCCAGTGATTAAGTGTAATTGGAGAGATTTATTGAACTGTAACTTAAATAGGTAACAAAATGAAACATAATGAAACACAAAACAGAGATATAAAAAATATTCAGAAAGATGTGGGTGATACAAAAAGAAGACTATCATACTTTTAAAAATATTTATGGAATGAATAGAATGACTGGCACATGCTGTTGTTGTTATGTGCCATTGAGTCAGTTCTGACTCATACAGACTATGTATAGGGTTTCTGAGGAGTGGTTCATGGGTTTGAACCACTTACCTTGGGGCTAGCAGTCCAGTGCTTATTGTATACTGCCATACCAGGACTCCTAAATGGGAGATAAGCAGTATTGAAAGTAAAAGTGAAAGATAAAATTTCCATAACTGATGAAATAAATCATTCAAATTCAGGCAGCACCAATATAGGAAGTCTAGAGCTAAATAAAAATAAATCTACAACTAGGAAAATTGTAATGAAACTTTTAGACACCAAATATCCTAAAAATGAACAGAGAGAAGTGCTGAGTTACTTGCCTAAAAAAATTTACAATTAGATACTTCAGCAACAAAATATAAATACAAAATGATTATTAACCTAAACTGTATGTATAATACTGAAAATCCTCCTAAATTCTTATTAAAGGCTTACAGCAGAATACAGACATTTTAAAGTAGTACTAACAGAGATCATCACCCAGATACTGTCTCTGAAAGGTGTTCTAAAATATGTATTTCAGGAACAAGGGAAAAGTACTCAGAAGGACAAAATAAGATTCATGAAGCAGTTTTTGTTGTTGCTGTTTTTCTAAGTTTTTATTGTGAATTATGTGAGTTTACATGGGAGAACACCAGCTTTACATTCATCCTATCATATTGCATTTCATTGCAATGATTATAATTCCCTCTATGCACCATCAAATAACCAAAGGGTACACCCCACAGGCCTTCCCCTAGCCATCAGCAAACAGCCTCTCTTCCTCCCCGAGTCCAGAGTCCCCAGCCACTCCATCTCTCTACTTCATCTTTCTCTGCCTTCATTTCTGGCATCACTGCCTCTCTGGGTAGGGTCCTGCACTCCGCTCTTCTCACTTGATGGTCCCAGGGACCCCCGCTCCT
>NW_006411475.1:3301-4885 GCF_000296735.1 Chrysochloris asiatica
GAATTGGGCTGCGAACCACAAGGTCAGCAGTTTGAAACTACCAGCTGTTCTGTGGGAGAAAGATGAGGCTTTCTGCTCCCATAAAGATTTATAGCCTCAGAAACCCTGTACAGGGTTGCTATGAGTTGGAACCGACTCCACAGCACATAACAACAACAACAACAACATCCATTAGTATAGGTAAAGTTCATCAAATTGTAGCGGGTTATTCTTTTTTTCCTCTTCTTTCTTCTTCTAGTGGAGTTCTGATCATACAGCCATTGAAGCCAGGTAAAGTAGGTATTATCTGTAAGTATGGGTGTTCTTGTTCATCTCCCCTCACTTCATATCAGCTGGACATTTCACTCTCTGCTCTAGTCCTCTGTGGCCATGTCACTGCCTCTGGGCCCAGAAGTCCCCAGGTCTTGCCCTACTGCTGGCCAACCAGGTCTCCACCTGGATTCACAGGAGTTTATTGAACGTGGTTAGACTTAGCTGACAACTTCATTGCTGTTTTTCCCCCACTTCCCCTTATGGGTAACTAACGTGGCCACCAGCCAGACCACATGCCCACTCATGTATTCCCCTTGAGTCTTAGTCTTGGAAGGAGGGTTGTCATGAAGCTGGAGCTGGAAATGTTGGTCAATCTAAACTGCTTTGGGAGTTTTTAAAAGATAGATAATATGAAACTGTTGATGAACAGCATTTAAGATGGCATTGAATTGGTTTAAATTTTTCTAAAACCCATGCTATTCTGGATGCAGACTGAGATTGAATATTTTTAGATGTTTTGTCAGCACTGTTGTAGAATACCATGGCTATCACTTTCATATAAGCAGTGGGATAAAAGAATAATGAAAACTCAATCAATACAATGAAAAGGATTGAAATTTAAGAAAATAAAAGCACGCTATACATAAAGCCCAAAATAAAATGATAGGGATATATCCAAGTATATCATCAATCACAAATAAATCTACCAGCAATCATAATAAATGTAAATGAAATAAATAAAGCAAGGGATTTAGAACCCATGTCATAATCAACCCAACAGCAATGTGTTTTCAATGTGTGTGCATGGAAATACCAGAGGGTGTCAAAAAAGTCATGGAAAAATTGCATTACCCTTTCATTTTAATATTCCACACACATTTTGAAGTCTTCTTGTCTTGCAAAAATGATGAAGGATGGACCTCTCAATAAATGCTGCTGAGACCTTAGAAAAAAGTAATCAGGCTTCCCTTACACCAAATACAGCCAGTTCCAGGTAGATTAAAATCTTAACTGTGAAAGACAAAACTAAATATATTTTAGAAGAAAGCATAGGAGAATATATTATTGAAGAAGGGTGAGTAGAGAAGGATTTCATAAATGGGACACAAAAAGCATGAACCACAAAGGAAAATGTGTATTTGACTATATAAAATATAAACTTTGGGACAAAAAGATATAATACTCACCAGAGAAACAAAGACCTATACAAAGAAAACTACAAAACACTACTACAAGTAACCAAAAGAGACCAACAAAAATGGAAGAATGACCATGCGCCTGAATTGGAAGACTTAACATTGTGAAAATGTCAACACTGCCCAAAACAATTTA
>NW_006411475.1:6769-7928 GCF_000296735.1 Chrysochloris asiatica
TTGCCCAGGATACATCAAGGCAAGTGGTCCGGTCCCATCAGTGCAAACCCTCTTCCAAGACTAAGATTCAATGGGAATACACGCTCTGATTGGTGACCACGTTCTTCACCCATAAGCGGAAGTGAGGGAAAAACAGCAATGAAGCCCTACAATGTTCAATAGACTCCTGTGAAACCAGGTGGAGACCTGGTCAGCCAGCAGTGTGGCAAGACCTGTGGACTCTTGGGCCCAGTGTCAGTGACACAGCCACAGAGGACTAGAGTGGAGAGTGAAGCATCCAGCTGATAAGAAGAGAAAGAATATACTCAAGAACAACCACACTTGCAGATAATAACCATTTGACCTGGCTTCAATCACTGGATGATCAGAGCTCAACCAGAAGAAGAAAGAAAAGGAAAAAAAGCGTAATCTGATACAATTTGATGAACTTGGATTATACTACACCTATGGATGCAGTAGCTCAAAAGAGGAAACAAATCCTTATAGCAAGAATCATTCCCATCCCCTCCACACACAGAGTAGACAGGGACGGGCAACTTGGACATGGGCTACCCAAAATGGCGGGGGGTGGGGTGGGGTGGCGGGCAGGGTACAAAGGCAAGAAGTGACTGGCTTACAAGCTTTCAAGAGGGAACCTAGATCCAGATGGCGTGGAGGAAGGTAGAATCTCCACTGAGTAATATCCAATCTGTCTAGGCGGGGCTGATGAAAGGAAATGCAGATAGGTCTCTTGTGATACAGTAGTGAATGATTGCTATCAGGACTGATTGTGAGGGTTGGAAATGTAAAGGTAGACATTTTATAGCAAGGAGGGGAGTGATTAACTTTTCAATCTAGGAGCTGAGGTCCCTAGGACCATCAACAGAGAAGAGCGAAGAGTGGGACCCTACCCAGAGAAGCAGTGATGCCTGAGATGGAGGCAGAGATAATGACATGAAGAGATGGAGCAGCTGGGGACTTGAGATCCAGGGAGGGAGGGGAGCTCTGTGCTAATGACCAGGTGGAGGAGCAGGCTTGCAGGGTATACCCTTTGGTTGGCTGATGATGCATGGAGGGGATTGTAACCATGGCAATGAAACGATATATGATAGAATGAAGTAAAACTAATGTTTTCCCATGTAAACTATCACATAATTCACAATAAAACATTAAAAAAAAA
>NW_006411475.1:8578-10648 GCF_000296735.1 Chrysochloris asiatica
GGCTGGGAACTCTAGACCCAGAGAGGGAGAGGTGCTGTGTGCTGATAGTTCTTCCATGTAAACTATCACATAATTCACAATAAAACATTAAAAAAGAAAAAGATATCATACTCATAGTTAAGCCACACACTGGGGAAAAAAACAAATTTGCCACCTAGCTAACAAAAAAAAACATATTAATGTCCAGAATATAAAAAGAACTTCTATAAATTGATGCAGAACAAACATTTATAATACCCAATATTTCAAAACAGGCCAAATATTGGTACAAGAAAACATGAAACAATATTCCAAAACCTGAAAAGATGTCAACCTCATTTGTTGAGGGAAATACAAATGAAAACAATACCGAGATAATAACTCTCACCCAACAAATAGGCAAAAATAATAAAGCCAGGCAACCCTAGAGTTGGTAGGAGAAGAAGTAACAAGAGCTCTCATGCAGTGCTGATGGGTGTGTAAATTGCTCATATATTTTGGATGGCACCAGTCAGAGAAGTTTAGCATCATTTAAAAGATGTTATGTTTTGGGTGTGTTCCTTACAACAGTAACCAATCTGATTGGCTACTGTTGTAAGGAACACACCCAAAACATAAGGACTCATAAAAGTTCTAAGTAAGGGGACAAGAGAAAAATCTATCAGATGATTACTAATTTTTTAAAGTGGGTTTATCTATATTGTTGTTAAGTGCCACTAAGTCAATTCCAACTCACAGAGGCCCTGTATAGGATTTCTAAGGAGCAGCTGATGGTTTGAACCACTGACCTTGGATTACCAGCCCTGTGCTTATCCTACCCTGCCACACCAAGAGTATAGTGTTGTTGGTGTTAAGTGTTGTTGATTCGGTTCCAACTCATAGTGATCCTATATAGAGTTTCCCAAAAGTGACTTGTGGATTTGAACTGCCTACTTTATAGTTGGCAGTCTATTGATTATCCTACAACACCATACCAGGACTCCAGGATTATATTAATAACAGACAAAATAAATTAAGGAAAACAGATTATTAGTAACAGAAATGTTTACTACATAGTAGCAAAAGAAATAACTATTTTAGAAAGACATATAAATTCTGGATTTCTATACACCTAATGCAGACACTCAAATTATATGAAGAAAAAATGCAGAATTTCAAGGAAAATTGACAAGTTTGTCTTTATCCATCTATAGAGATTTTAACACCCCTCATTTGGTTATTTATAGTTCAAATAGATGAAAATTGGTAACTACAAGGAAGATTAAAACAGCATAACTACCCAACTTAATTTAATAGCTGTATATAAAGAACCATAAACACTTATTAGAGGTTATACGTTAGTCTCCAGTATACGCAGAACAGTTTAAAAAACGGACTACCTACACAGCCACAAAGCAAGTCTCAAAGAATACATAATTTGTCATACAGATCGTATCTCTGACCTCAAAGCAATTCAATTAGAAATCAACGACTACAGGAATTTTGAAGTCAATTTAAATAAATCATAATGGGAACTGACAATTTCAAACTGATTAATAATTAAAACACTACCTCTCAAAACATTTGGCATGCAACGAAAGTGGCACTTAAAGAGAAAAGGTGTATTTTATGCAGACTATTAGAAAGTATATTAAAATTGAAGAAAGCTGGTAACTTAAACAACTAACTCAAGGGGTTTTAAAAAGTGACAAAATTAACAGAATGATTCAAGAGAAGGAAACATGACATAAGGTTAAATATATAAAATTACAGAAATTAAAAATAAAATAATCAAAAAGACTGCAACCTCTCAAAGTTCACTCTTTGAAGAAATAAAACAAAAAGAAGCTTCTGACAAGATTGCACTGGGTTTTCAAACAAGATGGCGGATCAGGTTGAAGTGTAGTAAGGAGCTCCGCCAGCAACAACACACAATATAGGACCAAGCAGGCTCAGGGGATGGTCCCAGAGCAACGAACTACATATAAAGGAATATTTAGAAGGTTGAAAGGCTTACAGCTAGGGGAATTTGTGGCAGAAGAAAGAAATCCATTGCTTTCTAGTTCGGGACGCTCAGCTGCTCCAGGAGCCACCATCATGGTTGAGACCAAA
>NW_006411476.1:0-1157 GCF_000296735.1 Chrysochloris asiatica
TCAAGAATGAGACCTGTGAAAGAAATATATATATTCCCATGTTCTCTGCAGTGCTATTCACAATAGCAAATGGATGTAGACAGCTTAAGTGCCTACCAATAGAAGAATGGGTAAACAAACTTTGGTACATGCATGCAAGGGCATACTATGCAACACTGAAGAATAATGATGAATCTATGAAACCCTTCATAACATGGATGAACCTGGAGGGCATTATGCTGTGTGAAAACAGCCAATCACAAAAGGACAAACATTATATGAGACCACTGTAAAAAGTTAACAAAACATTTTCTTGCTAAAAGAAATATTCTATGATAGTTACGAGGGATGGGAGGAAAGGGAAAATTATTCACTGGGTAGAGGTGGTACATCACTGTTATGTTGTCGAGTCAAACTGCCAACCTTGTGGTTCAAACAGACCTTGTAACCCTGTGCTTATCCTACAGCACCACATAAGGACACATGTTAATTTGGGTGATGGGGAAGGCATATATAAGAGGGAGGTTGGCACAGGAAAGATGAAGGTAGTGGAAGACACAGGAAGGATAACAAGAGTTAAAGTGAATAAAGGTAAATACTGTTAAATGATAGTACATGGAAGGTACTGCAATCAATGTAATGACATGAAGTGTATGATTTGTTAAAATGGGACTGATGATCTCTTCTGTAAACCTTCACTCAATTTATAATAAAAAGTTAAAAAAAAGTATAAGACTACATTATGTAGAGTATCAGGAACAGCAGACTGATTCAAATATCAATCCTAGCTCTGCCATTACTAGCTGAGAGTGCTTATGCAAGAACAATGGCCGACTGAAACACACCACAAAGTAAAGACAGTTAAAGAATTCCTACTAGGAGAGTCTGAGGAACAGCAATCTTGTTTTGATTTTTCTTGAAACTTATGTTTGCACACCAAGCCCAGTGTTGTTTTACTTATTTGTGCGATGTTGTTAAGTGCAATGGAGTTGCTTCTGACTCATAGCAACCCTGTATAGGGTTTCCAAGAAGTGGCTGGTAAGTTTGAACTGTTGACTTTGCAATTCAAACCAACTTTGTGGTCTAGTGCTTATCCTACAGCGCCACACCAGGATTCCATATTGGTATGATATTGTTGTTGTTGTTAAGTCCCATTGAATCTATTCCGACCCACAGCG
>NW_006411476.1:7057-8077 GCF_000296735.1 Chrysochloris asiatica
ATATATTAGCCTTGAACCCTCCTCGAAAGTTATAGATTATAAGCAGTATAATTTTATCCAAGTTTTTTTTTTTAACAATGGAAATTATTATTAAGATAAATAGTGCTGAAAGCTCTGAGTCCTGGAGGCAATAATGTTTAATAAATCTTTTTTTTTTTTAATTCACTCTTCTTAAAAATTGTTATTTTTAAGGAAATTGAAACTTCTCTATCATCTAATACAGCTATTTGTACTTTTTTTTTTTTTTTTTGCAGAGTACTACCTTTGTATTTTATTGTGATATCCACATAGCTCCATGTAAGGAAACTGACCAATTCCTTGAAGGAATAAATGAAATATTTGCATAATGAAAGTTTATATAAACACATTTTATTTTCCATTTCTTTAAAAAAATTCTTATGACTTGCAAAACAAACTTAATAGTTGAGTAGTGAGGCTGTTATTACATCAATTATGTTTACATCACTGGGAGTTGAACAATTCTATAAGAAAACAAAATGTACATTTTCTAAATTTTGCATTTGATAAAAATTATATTGTTCTTTTCATTTGAGATTAGACAGGTATAACTTCACATTCAGTTCTTTCTCATCGACCACATAAGAATGTGCCAAAGGTACCATAATCATGTGATTCATAATGTATCTATTCCTGTTTTAGGCAAAGCAAACCAAATGCAGATTCAGATTGAGCCTACTCCCATATCTGTATCATGCTCTATATGGTTGGTCTTGCCCCCACTAGATATCAGTCTAATGAATGTTAAAGACAGAGCATCAATGAGAAAAAGTTAGTGTGTGTTTTTTGTTTAATAGTTTTTAAAAAATGTTATATTATGAATTATGTGATAGTTTACATGGGAGAACATTAGTTTTACATTCATTCTATCGTATATCGTTTCCTTGCCATGGTTACAATCCCCTCCATGCATCATCAACCAACCAACGGGTATACCCTGCAAGCCTGCCCCATACACCCCTCTGGTCTTCAGCACACAGTCCCTCTCTCTCTCTGGATCTA
>NW_006411476.1:9567-10730 GCF_000296735.1 Chrysochloris asiatica
TCTTGTATATTGCCACCCTCCACAGCACCCAAACTATCCTGTGTCTAATCCCTGCCCTGTGCTCCACCTTCCCCTCCTTCCCCTCACCCACCCCCAATATCCCAGAAATCAACAAAGAATCCCTCCGTGTACATTTTTTTTGCCAGCCAGAATCTAATTTGTACTGGTAATAAAAAACAGGTATCTGGATATTATCATGGGAATTTAATTTTCTTAAACACCAGATAGAAGGAGAGGAGGGTTCAATCTTCTGATGATTTATTAATATATGCTAAGCAGGAAAAACAGGATTAATTTTTAAAGGCTCATTTGAACAATGCGATCATCAAATTTGTGTAAGGGGAATTATTTTATGTGTTTCTTAACTTCTGAAAGCCAAGACAACCACTCTATCTTATTTAAAAAGATAAAACTAAACCATCAACCTTGAGGTTCAACCTGACCTTGCAGTCTACAATGTCACACCAGGACTCCTTGTTCTCCGCTACCAGATAAAACAAAGTGCCATACCAGGATTCCTTGCTTTCAATTAACTGATAAAACAAACTCTTTTGTGTTCCTCTTGATGCTCAACAGATTTTAGTGCAGCTTCCAGAACAAGATGGACTAGGAAGAAAGAAAGGCATGAAGAGCTACTTCAAGATAAACACCCAATAACAACCTTAAGGATCACAATTGATCATGGGGATGACACAGACCCATTGTGCATGGAATCACCCTGAGTGAGGGACAAACTTGACAGCAGCCAACAATAAAGTTCAATAAAATTAAGGTCACTGGAGAACAAACAAGATGGCAGATTAGGTATTAGTGCACTGAGGAGCTCCATCAGCAACAATACAGAATACTGGACCAAGCAGTCTCAGGAGTTGGTGCCAGAACTCTGAACCACATATAAAGGAATATTTAGAAGATTGGAAGGCTTACAGCTAGGGGAATTGGTAGCAGAAGCAAGAAATCCATTGCTTTCTAATTCAAGACACTCAGCTGCTCCTGGACCTGCCATTTTGGGAAAAACTAAGCAGGGGAAGGATCAGAGCAGCCATAGATGCCTGCCAGAACTGCAGAGGTAAAGGTGTGGACATTCTTTTTTTTTTGTAACTGTTCATTGTCTCTTGGTGGCTGTGCACCTCCATTCTGGTGACTAGAGGGGGTGCCTGAGT
>NW_006411477.1:0-1434 GCF_000296735.1 Chrysochloris asiatica
GTCTACTTATCCTTTCCAGTGGAAATTTCCCACCTCAGACAATTCTGGATGGGGTTCTGGTTTCCACCTATGATCTTATGCAATGCAAAAGCTCCACAGGATGCCTCTTTCACTGGGTAGCTTCTAGCCCCCTTTAAGGTATTCCAGTCAGGTATGGGCTGAAGACAGACTTAAAAGCTTTGTAGCTGGTTATTAATCACCCTCCACCAAGTGTCTATTTCACAATGGTAGGCAAGGAAAACCAAGATTCAAAAGACAGTCAAGCATTCTAACATTATTCCATTCTCTACCCATTCAAACCATGCCTCAATGCCTGTATTCCGAATCCTTGTTGTTCCAAGGTTGTGCATACATCATAATTTAGCTCTGTCCCTCTTAGCCCATGCAAACCTGCCTAACTGTTCTCCCATCTGCCTTGTTCTTCCATTCTGCTCCCCCCTTCTTGCCTATTGCCTGACCCCCACCCCCCAGCACCCAAGCTATCCTGTGTCTATACCCTAACATTTGGTCTATCTTCTCCTCCCTCCCTCCCCTCCTCTCATCCCATATGGTGATCAGCAATTATATATATAATATTTTTCCCCTTTTAGGGTGGGTTCTTTTTCTTAGTCTTTTACCTTAATGGACTTATGCAGTATTTCTCCATCTGTGGCTGACTAATTTCACTCAGCATAATGTCCTCAAGGTTTATCCATGCTACACGGTGGCTTGCATATTCCTTGTTGTTCTTCAAGGGAGCATAGTATTCCATTGTGTGTATATACCACAGTTTGTTTATCCATTCTTCAATTGATGGTCATTTAGGCTGTCTCCATCTTTTTGCTATTATAAATAGTGCTGCTATTAACATTGGTGTGCATATATCTACCTGTGTTATGGCTCATATTTCTTGTGGGTAAATACCAAGTAGAGGAATTTTTGGATCATAAGCTATTTCTATTTCCAACCTTCTGAGGAAGCGCCATATTCCTTTCCAGAGTGGTTGGACCATTGTGCAATCCCATCAACAATGTAGGAGGGTCCCAGTCTCTCTACATCCTCGCCAGTATTTATTATCTTCAACTTTTTTTTATCTTTGCTGTTATTGCTGGTGTGAGATGATAGCTCACTGTTGTTTTGATTTTCATCTCTCTAATTGCTAGTGATCATGAACATTTCTTCATATATTTGTTGACTTCCCGAATCTCCTCCTTGGTGAAGTGTCTGTTCATGTCCTGTGCCCATTTTTAATTGAGTTATTTGTCTTTTTCTTGTAGAGGTGTTATAGTTTCCTATATATTTTAGAAATGAGTCCCTTATCTGATGTGTCATTGCAAAAGATTTTTCCCCATTCTGTGTGTTCGTTTTTTACTCTTTTGGTGAAGTCTTTTGATGCACATAACTTTTTAATTTTTAGTATGTTTCAATCATCTATTTTGTCTGCTTTTGTTTGTG
>NW_006411477.1:4594-10971 GCF_000296735.1 Chrysochloris asiatica
ATTTGATTGACAGTTTTGCTGGATAGACGATTTTTGGTTGGCAGTTTTTTTCTTTTAGGATTTTGTATATGTCTCCCCATTGCTTTCTTGCCTGCATGGTTTCTGTTGAATAGTCAGAGCTTAATCTGATTTGCTTGCTTTTGTATGTAACATTTGTCTTTCCTCAGGCTGCCTTTAGGATTCTCTTCTTGTTTTTTATTTTGGAGAGCTTGATTATTATATGTCTTGGTGATTTTCTTTTGGGGTCTATCCTTCCTGGGGTACGTTCGACTTCTTGAATGTTTATCTTCTTATCTTTCAAGATGTTAGGGAAATTCTTTTACAGAAGCTCTTCAACTATCTCTTCTGTGGACTTCTCTGATTCTTCCTGTTCTGAATGCCAATAATTATTAAGTTGTTCCTCTTCATGTTATCCAGCATGAATTTTAGACTCTCTTCAGATTATTTTTATCCTTTTTTCTGCTTTTCTATCTTAACAGAATTGAGAGACTTGTCTTCCAGCTCGCTGGTTCTGGCTTCCATGTCTTCAGTTCTGCTTCTTTCCCCTTTCACTGTATTATCTATTTCTGATATTTTATTATTAATTATCTGGACCTCTTTTTGCAGGTTTTGAATTGTTTCCAATGCTGCATTGGTCTTGTTTGATAGCTCTTGTACTTTCCTGACTTCTTCCTTGTTTTCCTCCACCCCTTTTTGGAGCATTTAAATTTGTTTCTATAGCACTCTTTTGAATTCCTTCTCAGGCAAATCCAAAACCTGCTCTTCCTCTTCTGGAAAGCCTTTGTCTGTCTCCAGTTTATTTGTCTCAGTTACTCTTTTCTGTTTTGGGACATGTTTGTGTGTTTTGTTGGTTATATCTAGTAGTTATGTGGGTTTTTAATGCTTAAATGGATATTTGTTGCTGTGTTATTAAGCTTACTGTGTGTCTCCTGGTGCAGATGATCAGGAGATAGACTTCCCTTTTTACATGTAATGCTTCGCAGCTGTTATTGGCTCTTGTCTCTTTGGTGGAACATTATGGGGTATGTTTGTAGCTTGGCTGATATGGCCACAATTGCTGACTCTTCTTGGGTAACGTAGGGAGAAACAGCTCCCAATTCCAGGAAAAATGTGTGATCAAAAGGCCCAAAAGCAGAAGAAATATAAAAGCAGAGACAAAAACTACCACTTTGAAACAAAAATAAAACTGTGGCCAACTGGCCAGTTGCCTTCCTACACAGGCAGTGTGTGTGCACCTTAGAAGCTTCCTGCAGTGGATGGGGGTGTCCGCTCACTCAGTCCTCTCCTCTAGTTACCACTGTAGAGGTGCGCAGATAGATACTGAGAATTTAATGGGAGAATTATTGTCTACTATTTTTGTCTCTGAAGGTCAGTTAGGTATCTGTGTGTGCACAGCATAATTCTTGAAATAGTAACGCCTTTTTATGTTGGGGTTTTACAGAGTGATCATATGGTTTGTCTGTCAGGCCAAACCTGCTTTTTTCCCCTGCACTGGATAGGCAGGAGTTAAGGGTTCTGCACAAGTTAACTTTAGGGCTGGGACCCACAGGAAGAAGTCAAAATCAGCAGCCAAAGAATTTGCCCTTGGACCAATGGGGCTCTATCTCTCTATGCCATGGGAAAACTGTGGTTTCAATGCTGGACTTTTTTTGGGGTGCACACCCACCCACATGAAGGCATCCAGGCTGGACAAAGAAGGCACAGCAGGGAAGAAGGAGAAAAAATGTGTAGAAACTCCCCAAACCTCTTTTTGCAAATGTCACTGCTCTGCTTTTAGTACCAGTTCCCTGTGCTGATCTGGCTATAGCCCCACCCTCTGACCTCCGCCTGGGCTGGATGGCTGCAGAAGGAGTCTTGACTGATTCCTAAATAGCAATATTTTCTTTTATACTGTGATTGTTCCACTGGCAGTTGCGGGAAACTGATGTCCTGAACCTTGTGCTAGATCCAGCACTCTGATGCTGTTCCATGAGAGCAGCTTCTCTGGGTTTTCTGCCCCTTCCCCATGGAGCCTGTCCTACCAGAGTCTGCCCTGCTGCCACCAAAACTGGAAGTCTCTCTTTCCTTTCTTAAAGGAAGTAATTAATTACTCCAAATTGGCATCCTCCCAATTACTGAAAGTTGGCATCCTTCCAATTATTTAAAAATATATTACCACATACATACTTGTGTGTGAAAAATATGTAGAATTGTTTAATATTTTGAAAATAACATCTTGAGGTAGAAAATGATGGCTTCCTCTTCATTCTTGTTGCAAAAAATATCCAAACTCAAATGTATATTATAATCTTTTATTAAATTGTAAACAGGATACATATAAGACCAAAGCAAAGACAAATCATCCGGATGGGGGAAACCACTGGCAGTAGGCCATAATGGTGTCCAATGGCCAATTATAGAAGATGGGAAACTAAAGAAAATCATCACAAAATCATGATTGGTAGCAGTCAATTTATCAAAGTTGTAGACACGACTATGGAAGCCAGAATGGAACTGTGATTGGGATATGTACACTATTGCAGATTAGAAAAGCTTAAAGGATTGATTCCGGGACCCTTTGATCCCCTTAGTCAGAGCACAACTCATGACTGTACAATCCGGAAATACCCAGGACAACATCGGAGGGAGAAACTGCTACTCCCTGGACTGGCTACGCAAGTGTCTTCAATCTACTTTCAGATGTACTCTGCCTGAGGGCTAAGTTTTCCATATTGCCGGTTTTGTTGTTGTTAAGTGCCATCCAATTGGTTACAGCTCACAGCAACCCTGTGTAGGGTTTCTGAGGAGCAGCTGGTGGGTTTCACAGTCCAGTGCTTATCCTACAGCACCACACCAGGAATCCATATTGCTAGTTAGTGGCCAGAAATAATTCAAAGGAGGCTGAATTTATGTTAAGATTCAAAATAGATATAGGGCTTCCACCTTAAATTGAAGGCTTCCAGAAACCAAGTACTCAGATTGTAAGCTTATATACATACTCAGCATCACTTAGAGACCATTCTCTTAACAAAGATTTATTGAAAATGCACTAGGCATCTTTCTAGTATTGGAACAAAGCAGTGAAGAAAACATGATAAAAATCTCTGCCCTCATGGAACTTCTAGAGTTAGTAGAGTGAAGGAACAATAAACAACAAAATATGAAATATAATCTCCCATTGCTGCAAAGTCAGCAGTTCAAACCCACCAATAGCTTCTCAGAAATTCTATACAGTGTCACTATGAGTTGGAATAGACTCTATGGCACTTAACTACAACAGTATGTTAAGTGTTAACAAGAAAAAATGGTGTCCTGGTGTGACACTGTAGGATCAGAACTTAACTATAAGGTCTGTTTGAACTGCAATGCCGGCAGTTCAAACTAACCAGTTGCTCTGTGGAAATCCTATATAGGGTCGCTATGAGTCAGAACAGACTCAGTGGCACTAAACAACAACAAGAAGAAAAATAAAGAGGGAAAAGGAAGATGAGGTGATGGGGATCAGATTGGAGTTTCAAAGTTGAAAGGTCAGGGAGGTCTCCACTGAGACGTTATGCTTGAGGAAAAACCTAGATAAAGTGGTGGAACTGGTTATTTACCACCCAGAGAAACATAGAGCTGCAAATGCAGAGACTTTGAAGAAAGCCAGCCTAGGCTGTTCAAGGAACAATGAGGAGGACAGAGTGATTGGAGGAGTGGGAAAGAGGTGGGGTGGGAGAGCCAGAGGGCTGATGGGTCATGTTAAGGGAGGAGTGAGTCAAGCAGATAAATGACATCATCTGACATTCACTTTAATGAATTGCTCTGAACAAGTCTGTTGAGAAAAGATGAAAGAAGGCCAAGAACAGAGGCAGGAAAACCATTTGTGAAGCTCATTTAATAACCAAGGTGAAAGATAAGACAGGTGGTAGTGAGGGTGATGCTAAGTGTGGGGATATATTTTGAAAAGACAGAGCTATTAGAAACTTAGACTTGCCAGAAACTGAGGTGAGAAAAATTGAAGAAAGAAGACTACATCTTGCTATCAGTCAGAACTGACTCAATGTCACACAACAACAACAACAGATCTTAGATGAGATGTTGAATGTTGTTGTTAAGTGCTGTCAAGTTGGTTTTGATTCATAGTCACCTTGTGTACCATTTCCGAGAAGCAACTGATGTGTTTGAACCACTAACATTGTGGTTAGAAGTTAAGAGCTTATCCTACGGTGCCACACCTGGAGAGGCTTAGTAGGCTGTATGATATAAGGGGTCTGGAATTCAGGGGAGAGTTCTAAGCTGGAGATGCAACTTCAGATATCATTAGCATATGAGTGGTATCTAGAGCCATAACTCTGAATGAGATCACTTACTGGCAAATGCCCAGAGAAGAAACTCAGGAGGAGTTATGCAGATGACTACACCAAATCAAACCTACTCCTGCAAGTCTATTAGTACTCATAGTACCAAATCTGACAGAGTAGCACTGTTGCATAGCATTTCCAAGTCTGTCTTTACGGAAGGAGATTGTTATATCTGTCTTCCACAGAGTGGCTGGTGGGTTGAAACTGAAAACCTTTCAGTTAAGCAGCCCAATACTTATCATGGCAACACCACAACTCTGCAGAGTTCTAGGACCCAGCAATGGACACTGAAAGGTTGACCAGAATGTCAGAAGACAAACCAGGGGTTATGATCTAGGTCCTAAATAAAAAAAATTGTTTCCAAAAGCACGGGGTTTCAAGTGGTTCCAGGGTATCAAAGTTGAATCATACAGACCAAAGAAATTTTTTTCCTGTAGTATTCTATATGCTACGAATGGTTGGTTGGTTACATGTCATCGAGTCGGTTCTGACTCAGAGCGACCCTGCACAGGGTTACTGAGGTTGTAAATTTTTATAGGATCAGAAACCCTCATCTTTCTCCCATGGAACATCTGGTAGTTTCAGACTGCTGACCTTGAGGTTAGCAGCCTGATTCGTAAGCACTACACCATCAGAATTCCTTTATGATATAAATAGAACCTTTTTATAGTTACTCTTTTTCATACATTCTTAAAATGATAGGTGTTTTGGTTATTTATGACGTTTCGCTTCTGTCAGTAACACAATAAAAGCTATCTCTGC
Organism: Chrysochloris asiatica; assembly: GCF_000296735.1. Lineage (NCBI taxonomy): Eukaryota > Metazoa > Chordata > Mammalia > Afrosoricida > Chrysochloridae > Chrysochloris > Chrysochloris asiatica. Next base: position 9,679 of record NW_006411477.1, read on the forward strand.
TCTTGAGTGATAGTTCCTTTAGGAACTAACTTAGGAACAGCGGTGGGGAATGTTGGGCCCACAGGCTGTATAGTGTGGTTTTTGTTGTTGTTAGGTGCTGTCGAGTCTGTTCTGATCCACAGTGACCTTGTATAGGGTTTCTGAGGAGCAGTTGGTGGGTCCGAACCAACGACCTTGAAGTGAAAACTGACCTTGCGGTCCAACAGGTTACCTTATCGCCACACCAGGACTCCCAGTAACTGTATGTTGTTGTTGTTAGGTGCCATTGAGTCAGTACTGACTCATAGTGACCCTATGCACAACAGACAGAAACTCTGGGTCCTGGGCCAACCTCACAGCTGTTGCCACGCTTGAGCCCATTGATGCTGACACTTTGCCAATTCATCTTGCTGGGGGTCTTCCTCTTTTTTTCTGACCCTCCACCTTACCAAATATGATATCCTTCTCCAGAGACTGTTCCTTCCTGACAATATTTCCAAAGTATGAGAGACAAGGTTTGTCAATCCTGGCCTCCAAGGAGCACTCTGACTGCACTTCTTACAACAAATCTGTTAGTTCTTTTGGCAGCCCATGGATACTTTCAACGTTCTCCTCCAACACCATCAAAAGCATCAATTCTTCTATGGTCTTCCTTATTCACTCTCCAGCATTCTCATGCATATGAGGTTATTGAAAATATCATGGCTTGGTTCAAGCACACCTTAGTCCTCAAAACTGACATCTTTGCTCGTCAACACTTTGAAAAGGTCTTGTGCAAAAGATTTGCCTAATGCAATATGTTGTTTGATTTCTTGGCTGCTGCTTCCATGAGTGTTGGTTGATCCAAGAAGAATGAAGTCCTTGACAACTTCAATTTTTCTCTCCATTGACAAGAATGTTGTTTATTGATGCAGTGGTGAGGATTTTTGTTTTCTTTACATTGAGATGCAATCCATACTGAAGACTGTGTGGTCTTTGATATTCATCAGAAAGTATTTTAAGTTCTCTTCTGGCTGTATAAGGCCCTCGAAATCATTTGGTCTGGCCCTGCTAAGGCAACTGCAGATTCAGCCATCACAATGTTGTTGTTGTTAAGTGCCATCGAGTCAATCCTGACCCATAAAGACCCTGTATAGGGTTTTCAAAGAGCAGCTGGTGAGCTTGAACCACCGACCTTGCAGTTCAAATGGCTTTGCAGTTTGGCGCATTAACCCACAGCACCACACCAAGACTCCAGCCATCACAATAGGGGTGAGTTAATTAAACACGACGAAATATAGCAGGCTAATTTTTTTAGCATTTATTTATTTATTT
>NW_006411478.1:0-1271 GCF_000296735.1 Chrysochloris asiatica
TTATTGATTGGGGATCTAAGCAAAATAAAGTCTTTGACTATTTTGATATTTCCTTTGTTTATCATGGTGTTATTTACTGGTCCAGTTGTGAGGATTTTTGTTTTCTTTACATTGAGGTGTAGTCTGTACCGGAGGCTATAGTCTCTGATCTTCATCAAGTTCTCTTTGCTCCCTGCAGGCAAGGTTGTATCATCGGCACATCACAGGTTTGTTAATGACTTTTCTTCCAATCCTGATAACCACATTCTTTTTTATATTATTCAGATTTTTTAATTGTTTGTTCATTGTACAGATTGAGTAAGTATGGTGAGAAGACCTTTCCCTGGTGCACAGCTTTTCTGATTTTAAACAATTCAGTATCCCCTTACGGTCCTGGTGTGGTGCTATAGGATAAGCACTTGACTGCTATCTCTAGATCGGTGGTTCAAATCCAACAGCTTTACCTTATATAGGGTCACTATGAGTCAAAACCAACTCAATGGCACTTAACAGTATCCTCTTGTTCTGTTCAAACAACTGCCTGTAGATCTATATACAGGTTCCTCCTAAGCAGTGTTACTAATAGTTTGTTGTGATCCATACAAACAGATGCATTTCTGGTGTTCTCTGCTTTTAGCAAAAATCCATGTGACGACAGCAGTGAATCCTTCAATGTACGTCTTCTTGTGAATCAGGCTTGAATTTCTGGCAGCTTCTTGTTGATGTACTGCTCTTAGTATTTTATTTTAAAATGATCTTCAGCAAAATTATACTTGCATGTGATATTAATGATAGTTCAATGGTTTCCACATCCCTTTGGGTCACCGTTCTTTGGAATGGGTACAAATATGGATCTCTTTCAATCATTTACCCAGGTAGCTGTCCTCTAAATTTCTTGGCATAGATGAGTGAGCATCTCCAGTGCTGCATCAGTTTGTTGAAACGTTTCAGTATGAATTCTGTCAATTCTTGGTTCCTTCTTTTTATCAGTGACTTGAGTGCAACTTAGATACCATTGGTGTCTTATCATAGATTCTTGAAATGGTTGAGCATCATCCAGTTCTTTTGGTACAGTGACTGTATTCCTTCCATCTTCTTTTTTTTGGTATTAGAACAACTCAGCAAAATAAAATTCTGGTTTATTGTTGGACAACATTGTTTCACACATACATCAAACAGGCCAAAAAAAATAAACAGCAACTTCATAGACAAAAAAAAAAGGAAAAGAAACTTTATCTTTGGCCTTTTTTAACCATCTCATACAAACCAACTACTTATAGTACAGCTAAGTT
>NW_006411478.1:1371-1892 GCF_000296735.1 Chrysochloris asiatica
ATTTAATGTTTTATTGTGAATTATGTGATAGTTTACATGGGAGAACATTAGCTTTACATTCATCCCATTGTATATCGTTTCATTGCCATGATTACAATCCCCTCCATGCATCGTCAGCCAACCAAAGGGTATACTCTGCAAGCCTGCCCTCTGGTCATCAGCACACAGCCCCTCTCCCTCTCTGGGTCTAGAGTTCCCAGCCTCTCCATCTCTCCATGTCTCTGCCTCCAACTCTGGCATCAGTGTTTTTCTGGGTAGGGTCCCGCACTCCTCTCTTCTCCCTTGATGGTCCCAGGGAACTCTACTCCTGAACTGCAAAGTCAGTCACTCCCCTCCTTTTGCTATAAAAGTCTACCTTTACATTTCCAAACCTCATAATCAGTCCTGATAACAGTTATTCACTATTGTACCACAATGGACCTATCCCCATCTCCTTTGATCACCCCCTCCCAGACAGATTGGATACTTCTCAGTGGAGATTCTACCTTCCTCCACGCCCTCTGGATCTAGGCTCCCTCTTG
>NW_006411478.1:3266-5875 GCF_000296735.1 Chrysochloris asiatica
GTGATCCGATAGAGAGAATGACAAAGAATGCAAGAGTTTGGGGACTCTGGCGAGAGAGGTGCCGGAGTCCGCAGCGGCGGAGAAGAAGGAGCACGGCGGAGGTGGCTGCGGGGAGCAGAGAGCCGGTCCTGGGAACAATGCAAAGATGGCTTTTCAGAGCAGCCAGTGGGCCCTTCCATCTTCTTTTGATACTTTCTCCATCATTCTGCATCATTTTTATCATAGAATTCTTCAATATTGTAACCTGAGGAATGATTTCTCCCCCCCTCCCCCTTCAGTTCTTTCAGCTTGAGAAATGGCTGCATTTGTTTTTCTTCTCTTGGTTTTCTAACTCCAGGTCTTTGCACTTTTCATTGTAATATTTAAATATTTGACTTTGACTTTTAGAGCTGCCCTTTGACAAAATTTTCCGTTCAACTCTTTTACTTTCTCATATCTTCTAGTTGTTTAAGTTTCTCTATGTGCATGAGCAGGTTTCAGAATCTCCTCTAACATCCATTTGGCCTTTTCTTTCTTCTTTGTCTTTTTAATTACCTTTTGCTTTCTTTATGTGTGATATACTTGATGTCATCCCACCACTCTTCTGGTCTTTGTTCATTTGTGTCTAATGCATCAGATATGTTCTTGAGATTATCTAAAGTTCAGGTAGGATATATTCAGGGCTGTATTTTGACTCTCTTGAACATGTTTTAAATTTTTTCAGTTTCAGTGTGAATTTGCGTATAAGCAGTTGATGGTCCTGTTTCACAGTCGATCTGACCTTGTTTAGGCTGATGATATAGAACTTCTTCCTTGTCTTTTCTCACAAATGTAGTCAATTTTATTTCTGTGTGTTCCTTCTGGTGAGGTCTACTTGTGTAATTGCATTTAATGTTGCTAAAAAAAGGTATTTTGCAATGAAGAAATCATTGGTCTTAAAATTTCATCATACGATCTACGGCATCATTTTTGTCACCAAGGCCATATTGCTATCTCTTGGTTTCTCCCGTTGTTTAATTTCCCACATATCCTTGTTTTTTTCCAGTTTTATTCCCACTGATTTCCAATTTTATTCCATTTTGATTGGAATTTGTAGGATTGAAGCCCATTGAATGTGTATTTCAGTCCTAACTTTTCTAGTTGTGAGACCTTGGATATGTATTGTACAGTAAGAAGCAGTGTATTAATCTTTTTTTAGAGTAGCATTTAAAAATATATAGTACTTCATCTTTTGGAGCGTATTAACAGATAAACAAAGTATATTGAAAATCAATGAGATAATATTGAAAAATGATGTATTTGTGTTTTCTAAAAGTTGATTAAAGTAAATTCTACAGCCAGAATGCAGATAATTTTTGACTCACTCTGGTTTGGGTCAAGCCATTTGTGTGCATGTACGTGTGTGTGTATTCCACTCCTCTAATACCCATTAAGCATGTGTTTCTGTCTATTATTTACTTGCAGAACATTGTTGTTCCAAGGTTATGTATATATCACTTCACTATTTAGCTCTATCTCTTTTAGCCCTTGTATGCCTTCCTGTGTTCATCATTCTTCTGTCTTCGTCATTCTTCTGTCAACCCAGTTCTTGAATATTGCCCTTCCCTATTTTGTATATTGTCGTCATCCCCCGACCCTGCCCAAAATCACCCAAATTATTGTGAGTCTGCCCTCTAGAGGAGGTAAGAGCTGCATAGATAAATAGAAAATCTCAAAGGTCAGTTTTCAAAAAGACAAAAATCAAATATTATATTGAAATGTGCAAAGACATGGAGTTAGAAAACCAAACGGGAAGAACATGCTTAGCATTTCTCAAGCTGAGGAAACTGAAGAAAAAATTCAAGCCTTGATTTGTAGTATTGAAGGATTCTATGGGCAAAATATTGAATGATGCAGAAAGCATCAAAAAAGATGGAAGGAATACACAAGAGTCACTGTCCCCAAAAAAAATGGTCAATGATCAACCATTTCAAGAGGTAGCATGTGATTCAGAGCCAATCATCCTGAAAGAAGAAATTCAAGGTAATTTAAGGCATTGGTAAAGAACAAGGCACCAGGAAGTGATGGAGTACAAATTGAAATCTTTCAACAAACTGGTTCCTCATTGGAGGCACTCACTCATCTATGCGAAGAAATTTGGAAGACCTGGCCAACTGACTAGAAGAGATCCATATTTGTGCCCATTCCAAAGAGAGTTGACCCAATGGACTGTGGAAGTCTTCCGACAGTATCATTAATATAGCACGCAAGTACAATTTTGCTAACGATAATACCAAAATGGCTGTAATCATACACTGACAGAACTTTCAGAGGTTCAAGTCGGATTCAGAAGAGGAAATAGAAAGAGGGATATTATTACTGACGTCAGATGGATCTTGAATGAAAGCAGGGAATACCAGAAAGATGTTTACCTGTGCTTTATTGACTATGTAAAGGATTTCGATTGTGTGGATCATGACAAGCTATGGAAAACATTGCGGAGGATGAGTATTCTGAAACACTTAATTGTGCTCATGAGGAACCTTGTGCATAGAACACGAGACAGTTGTTTGAACAGAGCAAAGAAACACCAATGGTTTAAAGTTAGGAAAGGTGTGCATCAGGGATGTATTCTTTCACCATACTTAGTC
>NW_006411478.1:11615-12953 GCF_000296735.1 Chrysochloris asiatica
GGAAACCCTATACAGGGTCGCTATGGGTCAGAACTAACTCGACGGCACTTAACAGCAACAACATCCATATTCATAAGCATGATGGTATAGTCTTCATTTTTGTAAATCTCTTTTGATTTCTTACAATAGTGCTTTGTCGTTTTCTTTGTATAGTTCTTTTGCTTCTCTGGCAAGATTTATTCCTAAATATTTCATCCTTTGGGTGGCTATTTTAAATGGTATTGTTTTCTTAATTTCTTTTTCAGAGCTACCTTTATTAGTAGAGAGGAATCTTAACTAATGTTTGCATATTGATCTTGTACACTGCCACTTTTCTGAATCTTCCAGGAGTTCCAGTAATTTTCTTGCTTGAGACTTACAGATTTTCAGTGTACAGGATTATACCACCTGCAATAATTTTACTTCTTTTTTTGCCACTCTGGATGTCTTTAATTTCCCTATCTTACCGTACAGCTCTGCGTAAGACCAACACAATATTGAATATTGTTGTTAGTGCTGTCAGTCCATTCCAACTCATAGGAACCCCTGTATAGGGTTTCCAAGGAGCGGCTGGTGAGTTTGAACCCCTGATCTTGTGGTCCTGTGCTTTATCTCACAGCTCCATAGCAGTACTCCACAATAGGAGTGGTGATAAAAGGCATCCTTGTCTAGTTTCTGCTCATAAAGAGAATGCTTTTAGTTTCTCTCTATTGAGAATAATTCTAGCTATTGGGTTTTTATATATACTCTTAATTATGTTGAGGAAGGTCCTTCAATTTCTACTTTGTTGAGTGCTTTTATGAAGAATGGATATTGGATTCTGTCAAATGCCTTTTCTGCATTAATTAATATGATGTGTTTTTTTCCCCGTCTTATGATGGATTATGTTGATTGCGTTTCTAATATTGAACCATCCTTGCATTCCTGGGATGAATCCCACTTAGTCATGATGAATACAGCACGATATGTTGTTGACAGCTGTTGGTTAGGTTTTTTTTTTTGATAATTTTTACATCTGTGTTCATGAAAGGAGTCCTGGTGTGGCACATTGGGTTAATGCACTGGATTGCAAAATCATTTGAACCACAAGATCGGTGGTTCAAGCTCACCAGCCTCTCCTTGGAAACCTTACACTACATAGGGTCGCCATGGCTCAGGACTGACTCGACAGCACTTAACAACAATGTTCACAAAGAACATTGGCTTATGATTTTCTTTTTTATTATTTTGTTATAAAAGGTTATGCTCATTTCATGAAATGACTTTTTTGTTTGGAGTTTTTTTGTTGTTGTTGTTTTTTACATTGTGAATTGAGTGAAGGTTTATAGACGAGATCATCGGCTTTACATTCACTTTATT
>NW_006411478.1:14116-14668 GCF_000296735.1 Chrysochloris asiatica
TTAGACTTGCCAACAGTTTGTCAATTTTTTAATCTTTTCAACGAACAAGATTTTATCTTGTTGATTCTTTCTAACTTTTTCTGATTAATTTATTTCTGCTCTAATTTTATTTTCTTGTGACTGTAGGCTACTTTGGTCTTTTTCTGATAGTTGGAGATATTATTTTAATGTGTTGATTTTCTTTCTAATTTTTGGATGTGTATGTTTATTGCTATAAATTGACCTTTAATTATTGCCTTTTCTGGTCCTAGAGCCCTGTGTTCCTAGATTGTAAGATTAACTACTCCCCCTGTTTTTGTTACAAAACTTCTACCATTTACAGTTGTGACAATCACAATTAGTCATGATAACAATTACTCACTATTGAATCATAATCTTATCCCCATCTCCTTTCACCAGACTTGCCTGATATGAAAACTATTCAGTGGGGATTCTATCTTCTCCCGCACTCTGAAACTAAACTCCCTCTTGAAAACTTGTAAGCCAGTCACTTCATGCCTTTATAGTACTCAACCCCCCCCCCCCCCCCCCCCCCCCCCCCCCCCCCCCCCC
>NW_006411478.1:14768-16624 GCF_000296735.1 Chrysochloris asiatica
AGTGAGGTTGGCCCAGGATCGGACATTGTTTTGTTCTGCTGTGCATGGGGTCGCTATGAGTCGGTTCCGACTCGATGGCACCTGACAACAACAACAACATATAAATGGACATAAGATTGAAGTTGTCAAAGATTTACTTTGTTTGGATTAACTGTCAACATTCATGGAAGCAGCAGTCATATCAAACTACGCAAGACCTCTTTAAAATGTTGAAGATCAAAGATGTCATTTTGAGGACTAAGGTGTGCCTGGCCCAAGCCATGGTATTTTAGTAACCTCATATGCATGTGAAAGTTGACAGTGAATAAGGAAGATCAAAGAAGAATTGAAGCATTTGAGTTATGGTGTTGGAGGAGAATATTTAAAGTACCATGGACTGCCAAGAGAACAAACCTGTCTTGGTAGAAGTATAGCCAGAATGCTCCTTGGAAGCCAGGATGGCCAGACTTTGTCTCCCATACTTCGGGCATATTATCAGGAGGTAAGTGGAGGGTCTGAGAAAAAGAGGATGACCCCCAACGAGATGGATTGGTACATTGGCAGCAGCAAGCAGCTCAAACACAACAACAATTGTGAGGTTGGCACAGGACCTTGCAGTATTTTGTTCTGTTGTGCATAGCGTTGCTATGAGTGGTACTGACTTGATGGCACCTAACAAGTAGCTTTGGTAACTTAGTGGTTACGAGTAGGGCTGCTAACTTCAAGGTCAGCAACTCGAAACTACCAGTGGTTCTGTGGCAGAAAGATGAGAGGCTTTCTGCGCCTTTAAAGATTTACGGCCTTGGAAACCCTATATAGGTAGCTATAAGTAGGAACCGACTTCACGACACATAACCACAACCACCAATAAAAACAAAACAACAAACCCTCTAGTCAGTACACTATTCTCCCTTCCCTCCCACCCCGACAACCATCAGACTTTTTTTTTTTTTTTTTTTTAAACTCCTCTTCCTTACCCATTCAGCTAGTTTCGATCCATGTATCTCGGCACAAAACTGTTTATATCTATTCCTTTTAGCCAATGCATACCTCCCTGTGTCTTGACCTATCTTCATTATTCTGTTACCCTCCCTCTTGGATATCCCCACCCCCTCCCTGTTACTCAAGCTAACATGTGTCTTCCCTTGTGCCTTACTCACCCTTCCTTCCTGTTTTTGGTAGCCATCAAAGAACGTTTCTTATTGTCAGGAAACCTTTCATAAGACTTTACAATAATGGTTTCATACAATATTAGTTATTTTTTTATTAATTCCACTCAGCATAATGACCCCTATGTTCATCCAAGTTATGAGATGCAGATTTATCATTATTCTTCAGCATTGCATAATACTCCATTGTGTGCATGTACCAAAGTTTGTTTATCCATTTTTCCATTATTGGACACATAGGCTGCCTCCATCTTTTTGAAATTGTGAATTTTGCTTTGATGAACATTGGTATACATATATCTACTGATGTCCTGGCTCACATTTCTTGTGATAGATACCATGGGACAGATTGCTAGATCATAAATCATTTCTCTTTTCAACTTTCTGAAGAAGCTCCATACTGTTCTCTAGAGTGGTTGAACCATTCTCCAGTCTTACTAGCAGTATAGGAGGATCTCAGTCTCTCCACACCTTGTCAGCATTTGTTGTTTTCTGTTTTTTTTGAACTTTACTGTTAATGTTGGTGTGAGCTAATATCCCATTTCTTTTGATTTGCCTCTCTTTAATGAGTAAGGAGCTTTGGTAGCATAGTGGTTGTGAAACTTAAGGTCCTCAGTTCGAAACTACCAGCTGTTCCGTGGGAGAAAGATGAGGCTTTCTGCTCCCGTAAAGATTTACAGCCTCGGAAACCCTGTACAGGGTTGCTAT
>NW_006411478.1:17554-20007 GCF_000296735.1 Chrysochloris asiatica
TTTCCCTCTTCTTTCTTCTTCTAGTTGAGCTCTGATCATCGAGTCATTGAAGCCAGGTCAAGTGGGTATTATCTGCAAGTGTGGGTGTCCTTATGCATATGCCCTCTTTTCTTATCAGCTGGATGCTTCACTCTCCACTGTAATCCTCTATGGCTATGTCACTGACTCTGGGCCCAAGAGTCCCCAGGTCTTGCAACACTGCTGACCAACCAAGTCTCCACCCAGGTTCACAGGAGTCTATTGAACGTTGTAGGGCTTAACTCGTAGCTTCATTGCCATTTTTCTCTCACTTCCCCTTATCAGTGACGAACGTGGTCACCAGTCAGAGTGCGTGTCTGCTTGTGTATTCCCATTGGGTCTTAGTCTTGGAAAGGGGTTTGCCCAGAGGGAACCCTACCACTTGCCTTGATGTCTCCCAGGTGAGCAACTTGCTTGTTCTTGTAGTAATCAATCAGACTGCCATTGTTGTTTTGTATTTTTCCTGTCAGTCTTTCTTGAAGTATATTCTGTTCTTCTAGCTGCTCCAGGCTGGTCTGCTTGTCCTTTCAAGTGGAAGTTTCCCACCTCAGAAGATTCTGGATGGAGTTCAGGATTCCACCTATGTTTTTATGTAATCCTCCGTCACTGGGCACATTGTAGCCCCATTTTAGGTATTCCAGTCAGGAATAGGCAGAAGACGGATTTACAAGGTTTCTATGGTGATATTTCTAGCTATTCCTTTCTCCCTCAAGTGTCTATTTTATAATTGTGGTTGTTGTTGTTAAGTGCCGTGGAGTCAGTTCCGACTCATAGTGACCCTGCACAGGGTTGCCGAGGCTGTAAATCTTTACGGGAGCAGAACGCCTCATCTTTGTCCCGCGGAACCGCTGGTAGTTTCGAACTGCTGACCTTGAGGTTGCTACGCTCCCAGAGCGCCTTATTTTATAATGGTATGCCAGGGAAACCAAGATTAAAAAGACAGCCAAGCATCTTAACATTATTTCCCCCCCTTTCCCCATTTCAACCATGTCTCAATTCCTGTATCCCAGAGTCTTCTTGTTCCAAGGTTGTGCATATATCATCTTTTACCTCTGTCCCACTTAGCTCATGCAAACCTGCCTAATTGTTTTCCCATCCATCTTGTTCTTCCATTCCCCTCCCCCTTGTTGTTTATTGGCCCCCTCCCTAGCACCCAAAATATCCTGTGTCTATTCCCTACCCTGTGCTCCATCTTCCTCCATCTTCCGCTCCCTTCCCTACCCCCCCACATCCCGGTAACCAGCAAAAAGTTCCCCCCCCCCCCCCCCCCCCCGTTTTAGTATGGGTTCTTTTTCTTAGTCTTTTACAATAGTACAGTAGTGGTCCTATGCAGTATTTCTCCTTTTGTGACTGACTAATTTCACTCAGAGGAGCTCTGGTAGCATAGTGGTTATGAATTGGGCTGCGAACAGCAAGGTCAGCAGTTTGAAACTACCAGCTGTTCCTCTTGAGAAAGATGAGGCGTTCTACTCCCGTAAAGATTTACAGCCTCAGAAACTCTGTACAGGGTCACTATGACTCAGAACCAACTCTGCGGCCCATAACCACAAATTTTATTCAACATAATGTCCTCAAGGTTCATCCATGTTATACGGTTTCCTTGTTAGTCTTCAAGGTAACATAATATTCCATTGTGTGTATGTACCACAGTTTGTTTATGCGTTCTTTAGTTGATGGACACTTTGGCTGTCTCCATTTCTTTGCTATGGTAAATAGTGCTGCTGTGAACATTGGTTTGCAGATGACTACTCGTGTTATGGCTCCTATTTCTTGTGGGTAAATACCAAGTAGAGGAATTGCTGGATCATAAGGTATTTCTATTTCCAACCTTGTGAGGAAACATTTTGGCAAAATTTTTTAATGCATATAAGTTCCTAAGTTTTAGGACATCCCAGTTGATTTGGTCTTCTACTGCTTGTGTGTTTTTTGTAATATTGATAGTGTATGGATGCCTTGTATTGTTGTTAAATGTTGTCGAGTCAGTTCTGACTCATAGTGACCCAGTGTAATATTTCCATGGAGCAGCTGGTGAGTTTGAACCTTATGGTTCAGACTGTTAAGGCTGATATTGGGTTTCTGCACTTACTCTTCAGTACTACAACAGCAGGACTCCATGCCATGTGTTAAATGTTGTTGTTAAATAAATGCTGTCGAGTCATAGCAACTCTATAGATTTTCCGAGGAGCAGCTGGTGAGTTTGAACTGACAACCTATAAAGAATGTTGTTGGAATCTGGGTTGGTAATGTGTTTGTATCTGTAGATTGCTTTGTTAGTATTGACATTTTCACAATATTAAGTCTTTCTATGAGCTGTTGGTTAATGCGCCAGACTGCAAAGCCGTTGGTTCAAGCTCACCAGTCACTCCTTGGAAACCCTATACAGGGTCGCTATGGGTCAGAACTAACTCGACGGCACTTAACAGCAACAACATCCA
>NW_006411479.1:0-516 GCF_000296735.1 Chrysochloris asiatica
AAGAGTCAAGAATAGAATAAAATTATAAGAACAGAGGTTCTGGGAGGTCAGTCTATGATCAAAACAATTCCAATGTGAAAAAAGGTAAACACAGAGGAATAGAGATCCAGGTGGTAGGAAGGTCAGGTAGATTACTGGATAAAATAGTCTGTCTTAAATGAAGGAAAGAACTAAGGGAATATAAGGTAACCACAATGGGGTTGAGGTGGGGGGTTTAATTTGGGTGCTGGGGAGGGCAATACAAGAATGGGGAAGAGGTGGAAGAACAAGATACATAGGGGAGCACTGAGACTGGTTTGCATGTCCTAGTGGGACAGAGGTAAATAGTGATGCATACTCAATCTTGGAACAACAGGGCTCTTGGATACACGGATCTAGGTATAGCTTGAAGAGGGTAAATAATAGTAAAATCCTTGACTGCCTTATGTATATTAGTTTCCCTTGCCTACTATTGTAAAATAGACACTTGAATGGGATAGAAAGGAATGTTGTGAAACATGTTTAGAGAAAACTTGT
>NW_006411479.1:2506-3128 GCF_000296735.1 Chrysochloris asiatica
TTCTACTCCCGTAAAGATTTACACCCTCGGAAACCCTGTACAGGGTCGCTATGGGTAGGACCCGACTCGATGGCACTTAACAACAACAACAACAAATGTGCACGTGGGACTAGGTAGCCACTCTGAGAGAATCGATGTCTACTTTAGAAGATAACAACGTGTTTGTTTTTAACTTGTAACCATGGAAGACATGTTATTATGAATTTTAATTTCCTATGACCAAAAGCACAAAGTATCATGTGATCTACCCTTACATATATACCAAAAATGATTTTCTGTTTTGGTTGTGTGAGAAGTGCAGGGGGTAGGCCGGTGAAAGTATGAAGCTCATTTTCATAAATGATATGAATATGAGAGTCAAAAATTAAACAATCTTTCCTGGCAGAATACTTCTCCTTTTTTACAAATTTTAGCGATCATATGTCTAGAGGTGGGAAACATACCAGCTGGAAAAGTTAAATAAACATCTAACAATTATATTTCATAAAAATATAGTAGTGATGACACACCCTATTGTTGCTGTTGTAGGCCATTGAATTGATCCTGACCCATAGTGACCGTATGTAACAGAGTTCAAGGGCCCCATAGAGTTTCCTACGCTGCAATCTTTATGGAAGAAGAT
>NW_006411479.1:4043-5245 GCF_000296735.1 Chrysochloris asiatica
TACTGTGGTGGCTTGTATATTGCTGTAATGCTGGAAGTTATGTCATGGGTATTTTAAATATCAGTAGGGTCATCCATGGTTCAGATTTCAGCTGAGCTTCAAGATGAAGACAGACTAACAAGGGGGAAAGTCTAACTATTTACAAAAATTTAGTCAGTGAAAACCTTATGTCAGCACTGGAGTACTGAATATGGAAACATGATGAAGAGCACCAGAATATTGTCAGATATAGTGCCAGAAACTGGGACCGTCATGTTGGAAGGCACTCAAAATATGGCTGGGGAAGAGCTTCCTCCTCAAAGTAGAATTGACCGTAATGACGTGGATGGAGTAACACCTTCAGAACCTAAATTTGCTGATTGGGCAGAACTCAAAATTTAGACAAACAATTGTAAATATCCATTAAAAATCAGAATATGGAATATATGAAGTATGAGTTAAAAAATTGGAAGTTATAGAAAATGAAATTGACCTCATTGAAAATGAAATGGACCTCATAAACATCCATATCCTAAGCATTAGTGAGCTGAAATGGACTAGCATTGGCCATTTTGAATCTTGCAATCATAGATTCACTAGGCTGGGAATGACATATTGTAGAATGTTGTCTGTGATAGAATAATATCCATCCGCCTACACAGCTAATACCACTTTAATTCAATTTTACACATCAACCGCTAAAGTTAGTAATGATGAAATTGAAGAATTCCACCAACTTCTTCAGTCTGAAATTTATCAAACATGCAATCAAGTTGCATTGGTAATTACTGGCTATTATAACAGAAAGGTTGGAAATAAAGACAAAGGACCAGGAGTTGGAAAACAATGACCTTGGCAAAAGAAATGTTGCTGGAGATGGCATGGTAGAATTTTGCAAAACCAATGATTTCATCATTTAAAATACCCTTTAAACAATATAAAATATAACTATACTAAAACAAGGCCAAGGGCAAACTAAAACAAACTATCAATTGCTCATGGGCAATATCAAGCTGAAACTGAAGAAAATTAAAACAGGTCCATGAGAGCCAAAATATGACCTTGAATATATCCCATTTAAATATAGAGATCATCTCCAGAAAATATTTCATGCATTTATATACTAAAGACCGAAGAGAAGAAGTTGTGGTATGACATTAAGAGCTTCATACAGGAAGAAAGCTAAAGGTCCTTAATAAGACAAGAAAGATGGAAAAGACCAA
>NW_006411479.1:6570-7771 GCF_000296735.1 Chrysochloris asiatica
AAAAAAATCAAACGATGTATTGCATTAGGCAAATATGCTGCACAAGATCTCTTTAAAGTATTGAAGAACAAAGATGTTAGTTTGAGAACTAAGCTGTGCCTGACCCAAGCTATGATATTTTCAGTAACCTCATATGTATGTAAATGTTGGACAGTGAATAAGGAAGACTGTAGAAGAATTGATGCAGTTGAGTTATAATGTTGGAGGAGAACATTGAAAGTACCATGGACTTCCAAAAGAACAAACCAATCTGTGTAGAAAGAAGTACAGCCAGAATGCTCTCTGGAAGCCAGGAATGCTAGACTTAGTCTCTCATACTTCCAACATACTATCAGGCGGGGCCATTTCCTGGAGAAGGATATCATGTTTGGTAAAATGAAGGGTTAGACAAAAAAGGGGAAGGCCTCAACAAGATGGATTTGCACAGAGGCAGCTGTGATGGGCACAAATGTAGCAATGATTGTGATATTGGCATAGGACTGGGCAGTGTTTCATTTTGTTGTGTATAGGGTCGCTATGAGTCGGTACTTACTTAGTCGCACCTAACAATAATTGGGTTGTTATGAAAAATAAATTATTTAGTAAATTGTTGTTGTTGTTGTTAAGTGCCGTCGAGTCGGTTCCGACCCATAGCGACCCTGTACATGGTTTCCGAGGGTGTAAATCTTAACAGGAGAAGAAAGCCTCATCTTTCTCCCGCAGAGCGGCTGGTAGTTTCGAACCGCTGACCTTAAAGTCCATAGACCGATTCATAACCACTACGCTACCATAGCTCCATACAACACATAAATCAATATCTGACACATAATGAATGCTATTTACATTTAAGACTGTTACTATTATGGCAGGGGCAGAGGTCGTTCAGTAGTAGATTCCTAGACAGTGTCATCACTTGTCTGACAGCAGAGGTTTGTGAACAGATTTCAGTGAAGCTTCTACATAAAGCCAGACTAGGAAGAAAGTCCTGGTGATACACATCTACAAAATCAGTCAGTGAAAACCTTAGGGGTCAAAATGGTACAATCTTGACCTCCCACAACAGCTAACAGTAAACTATTATGATACTGGAACTGGACATTTGAGCTTGATTTTTATATAGTTTTATGGAATTCAGTTTAAAATCACTCTACATTGATGCTAGCTAACATATGTAATATTTTTTTTATGTAAATGTACTGTAGTTCATTTATCTATAAGAAGT
>NW_006411479.1:11316-11791 GCF_000296735.1 Chrysochloris asiatica
TATTCTCTGGGCAAATTACTGAATGATGCAGAAAGCATCAAAATAAGATGGAAGGATCAATGGAAAAATAGGGACAAATGTGAGGGCTCTAATACGGGGCATACACAGATTACCAAACATTTGACAATTGCACAAACAAAAGTAGACAAAACAGATGATTGGGACATACTAAAAATTAAAAACTTACGTGGATCAAAAGACTTCACCAAAAGAGTGAAACAGGAACCCACAGAATGAGAAAAAAAAAAAAAAATTTTTTTTCAATGACACATCAGACAAGGGACTCATATTTAAAAATATATAGAAAACTATTAACACCTCTTCAAGAAAAAGACAAAAAAATCAAATTCAAAAATGGGCACAGGACATGAACAGACACTTCACCAAAGAGGAGATCCAGGCAGCGAACAAACATATGAAAAAATGTTCATGATCCCTAGCATTAGAGAGATGCAATTCAAAACAACAATGAGAT
>NW_006411480.1:0-581 GCF_000296735.1 Chrysochloris asiatica
TGTGAGATGTGTCTCTTGCAGATAGCATATTGAAGGATCTTGTTTTCTTATCCATTCTGCCACTCTCCGTCTCTCAACAGGTGCATTTAATCTATTTACATTCAGTGTAATTATCAATAGGTATGGATTAATTGCTACCATTATGTTTGTGTGTGCGTGTTGTTTCTGCTTTCTTTGTTCTGTGTGTCTTCCTTTGTTGAGTTCATGCTTTTTGTCTTCCTTCTTGTGAGTTTCCTCATTGTGTTAATATTTCTATGTTCTTGGATTTTCATTTTCTTGGTATGTTGTGAAGTGTTAATTTTCTTTGAGGTTGCCTTATATTCCATTAACTTTTCTCTCCATTTAGTGTAGTCTATTTTACCCTGTAATCCACCTGACCTTTTCACCATCTGGATTTCTGTTTCTACGTTTTTACCTTCTTTTACATTTTAATTGTTTTGATCATAGACTGACCTCCCAGATTCTCTGAGTTTGTTCTTATAGTTTTATTTTTTCTCGACTTCCTTCTGTCGATTTAATTCTGGGAGGTGCTGCCATGTATGTTAATCTCTGGTAGTTGTCTCTTCTTGTTGGTTCTCAGT
>NW_006411480.1:2128-5603 GCF_000296735.1 Chrysochloris asiatica
ATGAGGTGATTGAAAATACCATGGCTCAGACTGATAACACCTTAGTCCTCAAATTGGCATTTTTGCTCTTTAATATTATAAAGAAGGAGCTCTGGTAGTGTAGCAGGTATGAATTGGGCTGTGAACCTTAAGATCAGCAATTCGAAACTACCAGCTGCTCTGCAGGAGAAAGATGATGCTTTCTGCTCCCGTAAAGATTTATAGCCTTGGAAACCCTGTACAGTGTCAACTATGAGTTGGAACTAACTCCACAGCACATCACCACCACCAATACTATAAAGAGGACTTTTGCAGCAGATTTATCCAATTCAACATGTTAATATGTCATTTTATTTATTGGCTGCTGCTTCCATGAGCATTGATTATGGATCAAATCAAATGAAATCCTTGACAATGTCACTTTTTCTATGTTTATCGTGATGTTGTTTATTGGTCCTGTTGTAAGGACTTTTCCTTTCTTTACATTTAGGTGTAATCATACTAAACTCTGTATTCTTTGATCTTCAGTGCTTTGATCTGTCAGTGCTTCAAGTCCTCTTCACTTTCACAAAATTGTGTCATCTGTATATCACAGGTTGTTAATGAGTCTTCCTTCAATCCTAATGCCATGTTCTTCATATAGTTCAGCTTCTAGATTATTTGCTCATCATACAGATTGAATAAGTATGGTGAAAGGATTCAGCCCTGATGCACACCTTTCCTGATATTAAACCACTCAATAGCCTCTTATACTCTTTGAGCAGCTTCCACTTATTCTATGTACAAGTTCCACATAAGCACAATTAAGTGTTCTGGAATTCCCATTCTAGCCTCAAGTTGGGGGAGGATGTTGTGCAACTGTCCACTGAGGAAGTGATACTTGAATTAAGTTTCAAGGAAAAAAAAATTTTTTTCAGGTAGACAAAAGGAAGGAGTGCTTCAGAAGAGAGGAATCGGTCTAAATCAACCTTGCGGTTCAATGCTTATCCTACAGCTCCACACTAGGACCTTAAGGGTAACTGTATGAAAAGAAAGAAAGAAAAACAAAGATTGTTCATAAGAACATTTTCAGTTGCCTCTAGCAGAAATGCAACTCAAACCAAAAATTACAGGAATGAGGTTTCAGGCATGGTTGGGTTACATGATGTCGTTAGCAATCAATACTCCTCTTATTTTCTGTCTTTTGATTTGGCAGTGGCAAGTAAGTAGCTCCAGGTGTATAATCCATCCATTTGCTGTCCTGGCAATTCCAATAAAGTCCTGAATTTACACCTTACTGGAACAGTTTGGGAGCCTGTGTTCTTTTTACTCCCAATTTTCCTTTGGAGAAGTTTCTTTCCTGCTCTTAGCTCCAGTGGCTTCTGTGAGGCTTTAGGGGTGATTTTGTAGTCTAGCCTTGTCCAATCAGCATAGTTCATTAATCTGGCCTATCACCATGAAGAAGAATATGGGATATGCTGATTGGACAAAGTTGGTTTACAAGGTCACCCCTATAACCCCATTCAGGCAAAAATAGCAAATGTCTCCTATAGAGACAACAGATTTCAGTGACATTTAGGTGTAATGTACAAGACATAAGTGGACAATTGGCTGATTTTGGTGAGAAATAAGGAAGACTTTGAAATGAAATGGGCTTCAGGCTTGGGAATCTGGGTATATGATGTTGGCACTAAGCAAGTTGGTGACCAGATGCCGGACCAGATTAGGGGTGAGGAGGTAGTGGGAATGTTGGGTGTAATAATAAGTACATTCTCTGATAAACCCAGGCAAAGAGAACAGTGTGATTCTTAGTTGCTGCTGACTCAATGTCAGCACATGGTATGCATGTATACCCCATGTCTACATAATAAAACTGTGCCCCACAGGACTTTCAAGGCTGTTACCTTTCGGAAGCAGATTTCCAGGCTTGTTTTCAGAGGTATCTCCAAGTGGGTTGAGGCCAACAACCTTTTGGTTAGCAGTTCAGTGCTTTGCCATTTGTACCACCCAAGGACTTCTAAGGGAACAGTGGGGAACAGTGGTGGTGGTGTTTATGTGCCGTGGAGTCAATTCTGACTCATAGTGATCCTGTACAGGGTTTTCGAGCCTGTAAATCTTTACGGGAGCAGATAGCCTCATCTTACTCCAGTGGAACAGTTGGTGGTTTCAAATTGCTGACCCTGAGGTTAGCAGCCTGATTCATAACCACTACACTACCAGAGCTCCTTAAGGGAATAGTAGGTGGCAGTAAATATAGATTTAGGGTTTAAAATAGGCCACAGGGCTAGAGATACTGATTTTTTGTTGTTTGCAACACATCATGTAAATATTTATTACTAAAAGGTTTGTCAGTACAGGTGCCTGCCTGCAGTTCACCAGCTCTGTTGGCTCAATCCAATCCCAAATTTCTTGATGGAATCTTCTATCCTGCCCAGTCCTGGCTGCTGAACACACCATTTATCAACTATTTCATGCCCATTCACCTTCACTGTGTTATTTACACCTAAATATTTAAGGCACTTATGCAGAACAACTAAGGGGCTCTGGTAGCATAGTGATTATGAGTCAACCTGCTAATCTTAAATTCAGAAATTTGAAACTATCAGCCATTCAGCAGGAAAAAGATGAGGCTTTCTGCTAGCATAAAGATTAACAGCCTCGAAAACCCTATACAGGGTCACTATAAGTTAGAATCGACTCCATGGCCCATAACCACCACCACCACCATACACAACAACTTAGTGAAAGGAAATGTTAGTATGAATTTTCACTTATTTTTTTTTCCAGTGATTTCAATTAAAACCTGTTCTGTCTCTTCGCTTTCTTTGACTGATTTTATTCATCAACTGCTGATAGAGTCATATCTGGGAAATCTTGTGGGTTCCATTACAGACCACTGAAATAAATTTTTGTGTTTCCCAGTGTATATAAAAGTTATGATTGCACTATACTGCAGTCTATTAAATGTGCATTATGAAAAACTTTCAAATGTTGTGTGAACTATCAAAATATGACACAGAGACATAAAATGAGTACATGCTGTTGGGAAAATGTCATTAATAGACTTGCTTGACGCAGGGTTGCTACGAACCTGAAATTTGTAAATGATGTAATATCTGCAAAGCAAAATAAGGCAAAGTGCAAGAAAACAAGGTATGCCTATATAAGCAATTTTACCTTGTGAATTTATCCATCTTGGGCACCAAGCCATCTATTACTGACATCATATCCTGCCACAAATCATGAGGTTCCGTAACTGGAAAAAAAGGTATCTTATTGTCCATTCCTACCAGGCAGGTAGATAGTCTAATGACATGTTTAAACAGATTATTTGTGGAGCTACTGACTTTTTAATTCATCAGGCTCACTTTTCACATTAAAAGCACTCTGTTTTCCTTATGTGCATCAAAAGACTTCACCAGAAGAGTAAAAAGGGAGCCCACAGAATGGGAAAAAATCTTTTGCAATGACATATCAGACAAGGGACTCATTTGTAAAATATATAGGCAATTACAAC
>NW_006411480.1:9343-10706 GCF_000296735.1 Chrysochloris asiatica
ATTAGTCCCTTGTCCTTGCCAGAAAATTTTTCCTAGTCTATGGGTTCTTTTTATATTCTCTTGATGAAATCTTTTAATGCACATAAGGTCCCAGTCATATAGTTTGTCTTCTGTTGTTTGTGTATTTTTAGTTATGCTTGGTAGTGTATTTGTATTGTGTATCACAGCACCTAAATTTGTCCCTAGTTTTTCACTGATGATCTTTATAGTTCTAGGTTTTACATTTAAATCTTTAAACCATGCTGAGTTCATTTTTGTATATGGTGTGAGATATGGGTCTTGTTTCATTCTACTGCCAATGGATTTTTTGTTTTTTCAACATTTGTTGAAGAGACTATATCTTACCCATTTAATATGTCTTGACTCTTTGTCAAATATCAGCTGACAGTAAATTCTCAATTCACTATTCATGCAGCTTAGTTTAGAGTGAGTTTGGCTAGTGTTGGCTGCTGTCTATTGCTAATCAGGTGGTGGTACAGAAGCTGTTATTGAATCTGGCAAGTGGGTGGGCCTGCATAGGGTACAGTTGTGACTGAATTATATAAGTATAGTTGCTTTCTCATTGCCAGTCACCAGTGTGCATCTGCACAGTCTGCCATCCATTTCCAAAGCTGCTCGCAAAATATCAAGATAACCACGCCAGTTTACCCATCTCCTCCTTTTGCTATCCCTGCTCAGCATCACTTTCTAGTAAGCCACAGTCTTGTTTCTTCATGAGACTTGAAATTGTCTGTTGCCTCTGAGACATTGTACTGTAAATTGTATTTGTATTTAATTGATGATTGTATACTGGTGTGGTCTTAGGCACTCAACAACTGCTTCCTGGTTGGTGTGATAAGAGAATGGAAGCGTGGTCACAGTTCTCCATTCAATCCACTTCTCTATCCTCTCCTCTGATGCTCAGGATTCCAGTATTATCATCTGTATCTGTCTCATTTAGTCTTTGCTTTGCAGGGTCTGTGTAGTGCATCTTCCCAATCCACCATACTCCTAGAAGTCCCAGTTCTCCTTTTCTTGTTCATCTATTTCTTCACAGAGTCCTGGTGACTTTATATATCCTCCTGAATCCACTAACTTGACATATAGTTCTCCTACTCCTGCTTTTGAGGAGCCCTGGTGGTACTGTGGTGAAGCTTTTGCCAGCTAACTAAAAGGCCAATGATTCAAAGCCACCAGTTACTCCACCAAAGAAAGAGGTGGCAATCTGCTTCTATATAGATTTTCAGTTCTACCCTGCCCTATAACATTGCTATGAGTAGGAATTAACATGATGGCAACGGATATGGTTTGAGTTGGAGGTTTTGTATCAGTTTGGATGAACTAATTGTGGTTCTGTGGGTTAATGCACTGGATTGCAAAGTCC
>NW_006411481.1:0-3595 GCF_000296735.1 Chrysochloris asiatica
TTGTTTGTTCAGCATGCAGATTGAATAAGTATGGTGGAAGAATACAGCCCCAATGCACAACTTTCCTAATTTTAAACCATTCAGTATTCCCTTGCTCAGTTTAAACAATTGCCTCTTGATCTTTGTACAGGTTCCTCATGGGCACAGTTAAGTGTTCCGGAATACTCATACTTTGCAGTGTTGTCCATAGCTTGTCATGAAGAAAGAACAGATCAATAAAAACAATGAAAGAAGAAAAACACAACGCAGGTGCTGGGCTCAGAGAGAAGAAAATTGGGGAGGACCTGTTAATCAAGGCACTGGCAAGATAGTTGGAGGAGAGGTGAAATGGCAGTGTTTCCAGCACTAAATGGAATTCCTAAAGGCCCAGTCATTGTCTGTCTGGACCAAAGAACTGCCAGAGGCTGCGCAGCCATCTAGAGAAGCTCCCACCAGTTCAAAGTTGACCAGGAAGCTCTATGGGCAATGTATATCTGGAACAGAGTCCACTCAAATCCAGGTGCCAGGGTGGCACAGTGGATCCCCACCTCACTCTGGCATGGCCCACACATTATGGCTGTGAGTTCCCAGAAAGCAAGAGACTGCACTGAGAGCAAATGAAGGTGAGGGTTGGCCACACCTCTGGTCACCAAAGGAGCTTGGCAAACAAGAAAGAAGCACACCTTTCCCATTGTTAGTCCCTGCCAACATGAATGTGTGTGGCCAGGCTGCAATCTGTCTCCAAAACTTCCAGCAAAAGTTCAAAAACGGTGTGCCGTGTCTGCTGGTAATCCATTCACCAGCCTGTCTCCCTCCGTAACCAGCCCTGTTCAGTCTCTTCTCCCAGTAAGTGTTTGGTCCACTTGTCCAAACTTTCCTGTAAAGATCAGGATTCCAGCATTATCATCTCTTTGTTTCTTTTGTTCTCCCTTGTTTTTGGTGTGGCACTGTGGGTTAAAGCACTAGCCTGCAAGATTGGTTTGAACTACAATGTCTTCGGTTCAAGCTCACCAGTCACTTCTCAGAAACTCTATACAGAATTGCTATGAGTCCATGCCAACTTAACAAAAATTAACAACAGCAACAACAATCTGTGTTGTAGTGGGTCTGAGTAACTCATCTGCCTAGTCCACCATCTTGTTTCTCTTTATACTTCACTAGTTTTCAAAAATCATTTCTTTGATATTGTGTTTGTGATTTCATGGACTGTATAAATTAATTTTAGAAGAATGAACATCTTTACAGTGTTCAGCATTTTCATTCAGGAGCATAGTATACATTTGCCTTACCTCAGTTTGTTTTACATTTTATTCTTGTAAACATTACACATTTTTAACTGTATTAAGTTTATATGTAGGATTTTTAATACAAATATGGCAGTTGTGAATCTCCCCCCAATTTAATGTTCCAAATCGTTATTTCTGATATAGAAGGGAACCCTGTTGACTTTCCTATGCTCTTCGTGTTCACTTTATTGAGTTTCAGTTTATTAAATTTGTTTTCATTCTAAACATTCTTCAGCTCGCACTCTGGCTTTTTTAGAGTATCACATCATCTGCAAAGAAAATATATTCCCTTTTTTTCTAATACTTATATCTTTTTTCTTTCTTTCCTTTTTTTTTTTTTTTTGGGGGTTTAAGTGAAAGTTTACAGGGCAGATCATCGATCATCAGTTTTACATTCAACAAATCATACACCTTGTTTCATTACAATGATTATAATCCCCTCCATGTACCATCAGTTAACAGTATTTCTCTCTATTCACTTTAGCTCTTTAAAAAAAAACCACTCAAGGATATATAATAATTTACACCACCAAAGGGTACATACTGCAAGCCTGCCTCCTGGCCACCAGCTCTCAATCCCTCTCTTTCCATGAATCTAGAGTCTTCAGCTGCTCCCTCTCTCCATGTCCCCATCTCTGCCTCCATCTCTTTGTTTCTGGACTGTAAGATTAACTACTCCCCCATTTTTGTTACAAAACTTCTACCTTTAAGATTGTGACAGTCGCAATTAGTCATGATAATAATTACTCACTATTGAATCACAGGAGTCCTGGTGTGGCACTGTGGGTTAATGTGCCAGACTGCAAAGCCATTTGAACTGCAAGGTCAGCAGTTCAAACTCACCAACTGCTCCTCGGGAACCCTATACAGGGTTGCTATGGGTTGGAACTGACTCAATGGCACTTAACAACAACAACAATTGAATCATAGGGAGCTCTGGTAGCATAGTGGTTACGAATCGGGCTGTGAACCTTAAGGTCAGCAGTTCGAAACTACCAGCTGTTCCACAGGAGAAAGATGAGGCCTTCTGCTCCTATAAAGATTTACAGCCTCTAAAACCCTGTACAGGGTCTCTATGGGTCAGAATCAACTCAACAGCACTTAACAACAACGACAATTGAATCATAAGAATCTTATCCCCATCTCTTCACCAGACCCATCTAGACAAGATGAAAACTATTCAGTGGGGACTCTTTCTTCCCCACATACTATTAAACGAAACTTCCCCTTGAAACCTTGTAAGCCAGTCACTTCGTGCCTTTATCGCTCCCTCATTTTAGGTAGCTAGTGTATGAGTTGCCCATCCCTATCTGACCTATGTACAAAGGGGATAGCATTGATACTTGATGTGAATACGCCTACCCTCTCTGTTGCTATTTAGAGTAACTAGCTCCATGAATATAGGTCAAGTTCATCAAATTGTAGCAATTTACCTTCATTTCCTTTATCAAAAATTATTTTGTTCTTTTTTTTTTTTTAATCTTCCTCTAGTTAAGTTCTGATTATCGAGTCATTGAGGCCAGGACAAATAGATACTATCTGCAACTTTGGGTGTTCTTGTGCTCCTCCTCTCACTTCATATCAGCTGGTTACTTCAATCTCAGCTATAGCCCTCTGTGGCTATGTCCTTGTCCATAGGCTCAGGTATCCCCAGGTCTCACCATACTTTGGACCAACCAGCCCTTCCTCTTCTCTCTCTTGTCTCCAGGTCAACGGGAGTCTGTGGAACATGGTTAAACTCCTCCCATTTCTTCATTGCTGCCTTTTCCCCTTTTCCACTCATCAGTAGACCAATGTGATTGTCAGCAAGCTTAAATGCCTGCTCATGTATTCCCTTTGAGTTTCAGTCTTAAAGGTGGGTTTGTCCTGAAGGAACTTGATTGCTGGCCTTGAAGGCGTCCCAGCAAAGAACTTGCTTATTCTTGTAGTAGCCAGTCATACTGCCATTTTTGTTTTGGGTTTTTCCTGATGATTGTTCTTTGAAGATGTACCTTCTGTTGCTCTAGCTGTTCCAGGCTGATCTGCTTATCCATTCTAATGGGAATGTCCCACCTCAGAAGGTTCTGGATGGGGCTAAGGATTTCACCTAAGGTCCTATACACTGCAAAGGCTCCATAGGAGGCCTATCTCTGGGCAATTCTAGAACCCCTTTTTAGTATTCCAATCAGTTATAGGCTGCAGACAGGCTTACAAGCTTTCTGTAATCATGTTTCCCGACATTCCTTTCTATCCAACTCAAGTGTCCATTTTACAATAGTTGTTGTTGTTGTTAAGTGCCATCGAGTTGGTACCGACTCATAGCAACCCTACACACAGCAGAATGAAACAGT
>NW_006411481.1:4846-10768 GCF_000296735.1 Chrysochloris asiatica
TCTTCATATGCTTATTGGCTGCTTAAATGTCTTCTTTGGTGAAGTGTCTGTTCATGTCCTGTGCCCATTTTTTAATTAGGTTACTTGTCTTTTTCTTGTAGAGGTGTTGTAGTTTCCTATAGATTTTAAATTAGTCCCTTGTCTGATATGTCATTGCAAAATATTTTTTCACATTCTGTGGTACACCCTTTTTACTCTTTTGGTGAAATACTTTGATGCATGTAAGTTTCTAATTTTTAGAATGTCCCAAGCTTTCCTTCTTCCATGCCATTGAATTTTAATACTAAATATCCAGCATATGTTGAATAATAAAAGTGAGAGTGGGCAGCCTTGCTATGTTTCTGCCTCTTGAAAGTTTTGCCTTTAAGTATAAAGATTGCTGTAAGTTTCTGGGAGATGCTCTATGAAAGAGGTTGCCTTCCATTATTAATTTACTAATATCTGGATGTTTGCTTTCTTTAAATCAGAAGTAAGAGTTGAATATATATGAGTATCAGAGTTCTGGTGTGATGCTGTAGGATAAGCACTGGACTACAAGGTCATTTTGAACTCAAGGTAGGCAGTTCAAACTCATCAGCAGCTCCTCAGAAACTCTATACAAGGTCACTATGAGTCAGAATTGACTTGATCATACTTAACAATAACATACATGACTATCATATTAAATTTTCTTTCAAGCATTCTACATGTGTATCATAAATACTTAAAAAACCTCACTGCTATCAAGTCAATTCTGTTTTGTAAAGAAGTGTTTTCAAGGCTGTCAATCTTTACAGAAGATTGACATCTTTTTCCCTCAAAGCGGCTGGTGGATTCAAACTGCTGATTTTTCAGTTAGCAGTCCAACACTTAATCTACTGTGTCACCAAGGCTCCTTCTGTCATAAAATATGATAATAACCAAATGACCTGCTATAAGGAGGAAAGTATTGGCCTCAATGTCATAGGTTATGTTCCAATTTAAATAAATTGTGCTGTTTGTTAGCTGCCCAACTCATGGTGAACTCATACACAATGGGATCAAATGGTTGTGATTCACAGGTTTTCCACTGGCTAATTTTTAGAAGCAGATTGTCAGACTTTTCTTCCACTCCACTAAAACCTGTTTAGCATCAAAGCAACAAGCATCCTCCACTGACAGACAAGTGGCTGTACCTGAGATGTATTGGCTGGCCATCGAATCTGGATCTCCCACATGGGAGATCTACTACTGAATCACCACTTTGAGTGTTGTTGCTGCTGTTGTTGTTGTTTGTTGCTGTTGAATCAGTTCCATCTCATGGTGATCTTAGGTATAACAGAACAGAACATTGCCCAGTCCTGCACAATCTTCATGATCATTGTTATGTTAGGAGATAAAATCAGATTGGCAATGTTAAGAATTCCTAAGGTCATAAATTCTTGGCATGTAATTTGGGTGTTTATTTTACTAATTACATGCCAAGAATTTATGACCTTAGGAAATCTTAACATTGGTCTTCGTATGCTATGGCAGAGGGACTTGAGGAGGGTGAAGCATTCTAGAATGACTACAGAATTGGAGAGACATTTGCTAAAGAGAGGACACTAGAGCGGGGTAAGTTTTCAGGGAAATGTTATGAGTTTAGTTTGGGCCTGTTGGATTTGAGCCATCTGTAGAACATTCATGTAGAAATATATGAACTTGGAGCCAAGCCGAGAGATCAGGTTGGAAGTAGGTCCACAAAACACTCTGGGAACTCATCAGAGTATGCAATTGTGGGTCAAGTACAGAGAGACCAGAAAGAGTACAAGAGAGCAGGACACAGGGTGGTGGTGTAAGGGTCAACAAGGGATGGGAAAAAGGCAAGGCAGGTAGAAGGAGGACTCCTGGTGTGGTGCTGTAGGCTCAGCACTGGACTGCAAACCACAAGGTAGGCAGTTCAAACCCACGAGCTGCTCCTCAGAAACCCTGTACAGGGTCGCTGTGGGTTAGAATCAAGTCGATGGCATTTAACAACAACAACAAAGGTAGAAGGAAAGGGTGAGGTCTCAGACACCAAAGAGAAAAGACTCTATGGAATAAGTAGTCTACCACAGTGGCACATCCCACAGACAAATCAGGTAAACAAGGAAGGACAGGGAAGGACTTCAGCTTGACCATAATAGGGCCCTTGTTGGCCTTAACTTGAGAGGTTTCAGGAAGAAAGTCAAGGGAATCCCTTATGTGTCCTAACACATGAAGTAGGACCTAGAACAGACATATTAACTATATTGGGAGATAAAATAAGTAGTTTAGCTATCACTGGATGGATGGATGAATGGATAGATGTGTGGCCAAATAATGGATACATGGGTTGGTGGAGAGATGGAGGAATGAATAGACAGGTGGGTGGGTGGACAGATTGAAGGATGGTGGATAGAAAGAATGTGGTCTGAGAGATCAGAGAAGACTTCGTGAAAGAAGTGGAATTGAGTTATAATCAATGGAGATAATAAGAGAGGAGTCTCCACATGAGCTCCATGAGTCAGGAACAGTCCAGTCTCCATGGGCTTTGGAAGGAAACCAGCATGGGTAGACTGTGGAAACTTGTGGGGAAGGAAGAGTCACAGACCGGTAAATGAGGCCAGGAAAGGCTAAGCAGGACTGAATCACTAAGGCTTCACTCCCCAGCACTCTGAGCCCCGAGAGAAATGGTGAATCATGTGTTTGGGGAGCATCTACCATGTACAATATCACTGTCGACACCAAGAATTCAGTAGTGACTGAGACAGATACCACAACAGATAGGGATTGGGCAAGGGAACCAGGCCATTAATAGGCATGGGGTCAGACAAGGGCTTGTCTTTACCTCAAGGGATGTCACCATCCCCACCACTCCCCCTACAGCCTTTGTCCATCATGCCCAGCAGGTTCTCACTATGGCCTGGGCCCCAGAGTGCCGGTCCCAGATGCTGGCCTGGCCAGTTTTGGGCTGAGTCTCCGTCATCATGGTTTATCTTCGGCAGTGGGACTCACCTCTATGTCCTAGGTAAGTGGCTCCCATAACTTTTCAACCACGCCTGCCCTTCTCCTTTCTCTAGAAAATCCGTTTTCTTTCTCAGGGGTTTCTTGTATCCTGCCCTCTCCAGCCATAAGGAACCATCCTTTACCTTTCTCCAAGGGACTTAGGGGAGATAGGTTGGTCTCAGGGGTTCTAACAGGAGAGGTCCCAATATCAGGAGCACCTCCATCAGAGTCTGACAACCAGGCACCAGCGTAGTAAGTCCAAGAGTCTTGGCTTGGGGAGCTGAACCCCAGGAACAAGTAATGCTGCCTTATGTATAGAATTGGGGGCCAGATACTGGCCTGAGCAAGGCACTGGGTGGCTTTAAAGACATTTCAGATATGCCTCTGGGTCTGGGCTGATGGCTGGATCCCACCAAGGCTATCCCACAGGAGGCCCAGGGACAAGACTGAGGCTGTGACCCAAGACTGGGGTGCAGGAAGTCAGCCCAAGGAAAGAACAATGTAGGGTGAAGAGAAGGTTGGGCTGTGGGAACTTGAAGTCCAGGTTCATGAATCCCATTGGGCAGAGAACTGTCATGTCCTAGAACCCTTTAACCTCTGAGGTCAGGTGTCTCCCCTGTCTAGGGTGTTGCTCTCTGCCGTGGAGTGAATTTGGCAGTGAGGAGGGCTCAGTGAATTTCTATCTTCCAGGTAAATCAGCGGTCTTTCAGAGATTTCTGAGGGGGCACCTTTGTCCCTTACTTTATTGACAAATCACCCCAAAAACCTATCCAGGCAAAACATCCTGTGACCAGGTCAGTAGGGAGAGGGGAAGATGAGCAGAGTCTGGAGGGTCCCTGAAGGTTTTGGCTGGGAGAATCCTGCTCCAGTCTGCATGACCACTGAGTGAACCACTTAGCTGGGCAGAACTGGGCCACAGGGGTGAGAGGAGCTCCCCAACCCCAAACACTCAGGACTTCTGCACACATTCTGTCAGGATGTCTTCCCTGTCTAGGAGAAGCCTTGGTAGGACAAAACAGAAGGCATTCCAAGAATGCAGCAAGGTTTTAAAGGAAGTTGTAAAAACAATGTTTCTGCAACACCCCAACCTGGGTCTGGGGCTGGGACTGAGGGCACAAGACAGTGGCCAGCTTCCAAACTCAGACTCCAGAAATGTGGGTACAGCTGTTTTAGTCAAGTGGGAAACTGAGGCTACCAGAGGAGAGGGGCTTAACATGTCACTGAGAAAATATGACTTGGAAAGGGCTTCTAGAAAGAGCTGACAACTTGTTCTCTAGCAGCCCTGAAAGGAAAGAGATTACAGGAGGACAAATATGGGTCCACTATGAGCAACCCAGAGCTGTGATGGGGGGTGGCAGAAGGTACTCCCAACAATTCAGAATCATCCTTGAGTCTCACATCAGTGCCTCCGTCCACCAGGTCAGCCCAAGACCTCGCCTATGGTCACTCTGTTCCTGCCATCCTCTCAGGAGCTCAAAACCAACAAGGCCACACTGGTGTGTCTCATCAGTGACTTCTACCCGGGCACCATGACAGTGGCCTGGAAGGCAGATGGTACCACCATTACTCAGAGTGTGGAGACCAGCAAACCCTCCAAACAGAACAACAACAAGTACGCTGCCAGCAGCTACCTGACCTTGACGGCTGCTCAGTGGATGTCTCATGACAGCTACAGCTGCCTGGTCACACATGAGGGGAAAACCATGGAGAAGAAGGTGATCCCAGCAGAGTGTGCTTAGGACCTGATCTCCCCTCCCCACCCACACACACACACCCAAGAGGGCCAGGAAGGGCTGGATTATGGATAGGGATTCCCTATCCACACACCCTTCCCCAATTCTCCACTATATCTCTAAGCTATCACCTGAGTCAGCTCAGACATGAATAGATCCCATACCATCCCTATTCTTCTCAATAAAGATTTGACATTTATCATGCAATATGTCCAATGCCCATTTGTGTCTGGTTGTGTCTTTGGGGAGGGTCCCTGTACAAGGGGCAAAGTAGTTCCTGCATGGAAGCCCTACTCCCTTATAGCACCCCCATACTTGCAAGGAAGTGGGATAAGTTTTATGTGCTGGGAGAACCTTGACCACAGTAGGGACTGTCCCTGCCTGTACTTCCCTGGTATACTGCTCTTGTCCAACCTAGAAGGAAAGAGACTGAAGGAAAGGTCTTTTGAACGAGTAGCCCCAGAGTATCAAGTATCACAACAGGGAGAAATTAGGATGGTTCCGTCTCCCAGTGAGCTCTGAGCACAAGAAGAGGCTCAATTTTCTGGTTTCATAATGGACCCAGGGAGACAGTGTTTATTTAGGAATAATCCAGGGTTTCCCAACACCTAAGTGTACTGGAAATATTTGAAGAAATTCACATATACATCCATCTCTTAAAATCTCAGAAGTTAAAATAGCTAAGTAAAGACATAATTCCTACATTAGGGAAAGAGTTTACTATTAGGTAACTAAGCATTTTTCAAATCAAGTTGACCCTGTCACCACCATAAGAAGCCCCATTACTGCTCTGTCCCATACAGTTGTATCCACAGACAATATTTGAGGGGAAATATCTGAGGAATGAGGCACATATTTTGCACACATTTGTCCTCTGTTTTGTCCCAATCTGTGTGGTATCAGATCAGCTCAGCATGGGGTTGGGATCTCTAGCATGAAGTCTTGATGTGTAACATCAGGTTGTGAATAGTGTTAGGGACAGGTTGATGGATGGAGATGATTGATGTCACACAATTTGAGAATGGGACATTGGTGAAATTGAAGTAAGTGAAAAAGTGTATGGTCCCAGGCACACAATGGACTTGTGATGATTTTCTCTGTGATTCTGAAAACTATGCCACAGGTATTTTAAATACCAGCAGGGTCACCCATGGTGGACAGATTTCAGCTGAGCTTTCAGATGAAGACAACTAAGAAGGAAAGACAGACTACTTCTGAATTC
>NW_006411482.1:0-971 GCF_000296735.1 Chrysochloris asiatica
CTTTGACAACTTCAACGTTTTCTCTATTTACCATGATTTACTTATTGGACCAGTGATAAGGATTTTGTTTTCTTTACATTTGTGATGCAACCCGTACTGAAGGGTTATGGTGTTGGAGAAGAATCTTCATCAGTAAATATCTTTGATCTTCATCAGTAAGTATTTTTAAGTCCTTTTTGTTTTCAGCAAGCAAGGCTGTATCATTTGCATATCACAAAGTTGTTAATAACATAGGGCATCTCATAGCAAAACAAAATGCATCTCACTTTACAAAAGAATTCCGGAGGATTAAAAGTGTAAATGTGAGAAATGTAACAACAAAAAACAAAATTATATAAAAATATTTTTATAATCGTAGGGTACAGAAAGTCTGGAATCATAAACAAATGAAATGGTTAATGATACATGGTTGGCTATCTAAATATGTGTTTTTTTTAAATCAATAGAATTCAGAGAGAAGTAAGTTTAAATGAAAAATGACAAAAATTGGAAAAGTTTACAAAATAGAATACTAATATCGCTAATATGCTAAAGAATAAACAAGAATGAGAACAATTTTTTTTCAAGCTGGCTTAGAAAACACAAAGCAATTTGTAAAAGAAGCACAAAAGTCAACCGGGTCACTTGGAGTCTGAAGCTCATTCATTCTCTTGTTCTCTTAAGGGAACAACATTCTCTGCATTACTGTACATTGATAAATTTGTACCCTTTATATCTGAAAGTGATTTTGAGAGAATAATAATTCCTTCGTTCACTTTCTTTCCTTAAATATATTAAATATGTTACTTCTAGATTTGGTCAAAAACTGTGATGGGGCAGTAAAGGAGCTCCGCCAGCAAATACACAGAATACCTGACCAACAGGCTCAGGGGATGATCCCAGAACTCTGAACCACATATAAAGGAATATTTAGAAGGTTGGAAGGCTTACAGCTGGAGGAATTTGTGGCAGAAGCAAGAAATCCATTGCTT
>NW_006411482.1:3346-10764 GCF_000296735.1 Chrysochloris asiatica
TTCTTGCTTCTACCGTAAATTCCCTAGCTGTAAGCCTGTGTTGTTGCTGACAGAGCTCCTTACTGCACTTCCACCCAATCTGTCATCTTATTTGTTCTCCTGTACTGTTTTTTTTTGCTTGTGTTTTGGGACTTTTTTTGTTTGTTTGTTTATTCCTTCTCCTCCTCCTTCTTCTCTTTCTATTCCCTTGAATGTTATCCTATCTCTGCTTTTGTTTTTCCTTCTTTTATATTTCCCTTTTTCGTCCACTCCCTTGTAATCTTTCTTTACTAATCTCTACTCTTTCCATCCTCTTTTCTAGGTATTTTCTTTTAATTTCTTCATTTTATGTTCTCTCTTGTTTTTCTCTTCTAAGCTCCATTTCCCTGTCTCTCTTGTGCCTTTACAGTTCTTACTATACTTTATTTGTGATTACTACATGTTTTTATTTCTTTTTTTCTCTTTTCATTATTGGTTCCCTCTTTTTTATTGTTTTGTTTTCTGGTGTGTGTGGGGGAAGGGCTTTCTCTTTCTCACCTGACAGGAGACAGCAATCATGCCCATACAGTCCAGTCATAACCAGACCCTCTGCAGTTATACCCAATGAGTAAGAGCCAATACCAGTTCCTGTAACTACTGACCAACGATAGACAGCAGCAGATAGCATCCAACAGCAACCAAATCCACCCTAAACTGAAGTGCACAATGGCTAACAGACAACGGTGCACACTTTCATTCTCTAACTACACCACAAGAGACAGTTGGTGAAAGCCTACGAACACATCAATATACAATCATCAATTAAACACAAATACAACAATACCACAATATCCCAGAGACAAAAGACAACTTTAACTCACATGAAGAAACTAGACAGAATGGTTCACACAAATGAACAAGATGAAGAGCCAGAAAACGATTTTTAGGAATAAAAGGTAACAGAACTAAATGAAAAAGAGTTCAAAAGAATGATATTTAGATACCTTCAAAGGATTGACAAAATATGGAGCAAAGCAAGAACACAGAAAAAAAACTTTAGAATAAATCAGGAAAACACTACAAGAACAAACCAATAAAATTAATGCAAACTTAATAAAATACAAAACCTGCATTATAAGTCAAGAAGATTAATACTAAGATTTCAGAAATGAATAATACATTGAAAGTTCAAAGGAGTAGATTTGAAGAAGTGGAAGCCCAAATTAGTGAACTTGAAGATATATCTCTCAATACTAATATGCTAGAAAAACAATCAGAAAAAAAGAATGAAAAAATCCAAAGGAAGCCTAAGAGTTAATTGGAACACCATGAAGAGGAATAACTAACCACAGGTGACAGGAATTGAAAAACATGAAGAGATCATTATAATCAAACTGTCCAAAACCAAAGATAAAGAAAGAATCCTGAGAGTAGCTTAGAAAAAAATTAAAAGTTACCTACAAAGGAGAAATAAGACTAAGATCTGATTTCTCAGCAGAACTCATGCAGGCAAGAAGGTAATGGGCTTACATATATAAAACTCTGAAGGAAAAAATTCCAACCAAGAATTAAATACCCAGCAAAGCTGTCCGTCAAATACAATGGTGAAATTACAATGTTTCCTGATAACAGAAATTAAAGGAATTTGTAATGACCAGACCAACTTTACAAAAAGTACTAAAGAGTGTTCTTCGGATTGAGAGCCAACAACAGTAAACAACAACCTGAGATTACCATATACCACCCAGAACTGAATCCAGAAATACAA
This sequence comes from Chrysochloris asiatica, assembly GCF_000296735.1. Lineage (NCBI taxonomy): Eukaryota > Metazoa > Chordata > Mammalia > Afrosoricida > Chrysochloridae > Chrysochloris > Chrysochloris asiatica. Next base: position 5,073 of record NW_006411482.1, read on the forward strand.
GTATTTAAAGTAAAATAAGCCTGCAAGACTAAAAATAGCAAACTAGATATATCAAACTTATAATAAAGTCAACTACAAAGCAAAAAGAGTTAATAGAGTACATGCAGAACTTAGAAATGGTAAGGAAGTCAAATAGATTTCATGATAAAGCACACTGTTTAAAAAAGGGAAAAAGTAATAAATTACAGGGTAAACTCAAAGAAAATGAATACATCTGCACCTCAACATTTTAAAAAGAGAAAAATCAGAAGTGTTTAGTAAACATTAGCACAACAGAAACAAAAATAAAAGAAAACAAATAAATCAGTGCAGAAAATTATATAGTACAAAGAAACTATCAGTATTACAAAAAAATACACAGCAAAATGATGGCAATAATTTATACCAATAGATAATTTCACTGATTGTAAATGGATTAAATTTCAACAGACAGAGCAGAATGGATTTAAAAAACAAGATCCTTCAGTATGATATTTACAAAAGACATATCAAAAAGATGGAGATAACCAAAATGTCCATCAACAGGAGAATGGTTATACAAACTTTGGCACATACACACAACAGATTACTAAGCAACATTCATGAATAGCTATAAATCTGTGAACCACCTCACAACATGGATGAACCTGGAACACATTATGCTGAGAAAAATTAGTTAAGGACAAATACTGTATGACATGAATATTTTTTAAAGTTTAGAAAATGTTTCGTTGATTAAAGAAACAATATATGATGGCTACAGGGTGTTGGGAGAGGGGAAATTATTCAGAGACTAGAGGGTGGATACATGTTAACATTGGTGACAGGGTAGACAATTTACAAGAGGAAAGTTAGCAGAGGAAAGATGAAGGTCGCTAAAGACAGAAAATAATGTAAACAGCTAACATGAATAGAGTTAAATACTGTTAAACTGTTGGTACATGTTGCAATCATTGTAATGAAGTAAAGCATATGATTTATGGAATGTAAAACTGCTGTGTAAACCTTCACTCAATTCACCATTATCTTCAGCAAAATTTTACATGTATATGATATTAATGATGTTGTTCGATGCTTCCACACTCCGTTGGATCATTTATCTTTGGAATGGGCACAAATAAGGATCCCTTCCAATCAACTGGCCAGGCGGTTGTATTCTAAATTTCTTGGAATAAATGAGTAGTGCCTCCAGTACCACATCAGTTTGTTGAAACGTATCAATTTGTATTTCGTCAATTCTTGGAGCCTTTTTTTTTTTTCCCCCCAATGCCTTTAGTGTCAGTTGGATTTCTTCCTTCTATACTATCAGTTCTTGATCATAATTATGCTACCTCTTGAAATAGTTTACTAAGGGCCAATGGTTTCTGGTACACTGGCTTTATATATTCCTTCGGTATTCTTTTTAATGTTTCCTGTGTCATTCAATACTTTACCAATAGAATCCTTCAGTATTCAGTCTTCACCAGACTCCATTTCAAGTCAAGGCTTGATTTTTTTTCCCTTCAGTTCTTTCAGCTTGAGAAATGCTGAGCATGTTCTTCCCTTTTGGTTTCCTAACTCCAGGTCTTTGAACATTTCATTATAATATTTTACTTGTCTTCTCTAGCTGCCCTTTGAAATGTTCTATTCAGCTCTTTTACTTCCTCATTTCTTCCATGTGCTTTAGCATCTCTATACTAGACAGCAAGTTTCAGAGTCTCTTCTGACATCTATTTTGGTATTTTCCTTCTTTCTTTTTTTTTAAAGTATATTAATTTTTTATTACATACTTTACATTGAGCACTAGAGAGAAAATAATTACAGTGATTTTAAAATGCAACCCCTGGACTCAATAAATATCCTTTATAATCATACCAATCCATCTCTACAAATGAATATAGACACTAAGTCAACTAATGAGTAAACTGAGTAAAACAACCATGTAACCATGATCTCAGGAGCGGGGTTCATGCATGATCAGTTAAAGTCACTTGGCCACCATCAGAGTTTTCAAAACACGATTCACATCAGTTTCCATCACATCCACACCCATCCCAAGAGTACATACACTGCTGATGCTAACAACTTAAAACGGTGATGTCTGTTACCTTACAAGAATATTCCATTTGATATAATGACATACAAGTAGAGAATTTCGGGTCCTTGATCAGAAGTTTCCACCACTGACTGTGCTACTCTGGCATACACAAAGGTGCAAGTGAGCTAAGCATGACTAGTGTTTCTTTTTCTCATTGAAGATATGATCTGAGGAAGAGGTGAAACAGACATTCTGACTACTCACGTTTACAAAGCCTTAGCCAATATTACCAAACAGAGTCATTGTCTCAGAAACACTAGTAGTGAGCCCAGAGTGGGGTTCTCCACTGGCAGCTACAGGTGCACTTGGGATGACCTACTGATGCACAATCTCAAAGTATTCTTTGAAAGCAGTCGGGTTTGGTTTGATTGTAGGGGTATCGGGTGTCCAGTTTGCTGGGCAGACTTCTCCACGGGCGTCCACGAACTGGAACGCCTTCACCAAGCAGAGGGTCTCCTCCATGCTGCGGCCTATGGGGAAATCACTGACACTCAGGTGCTTGATGACTCTGTTGGAGTCAATGATGAAGAGACCTCTGAGTGCAAGGCCAGGGTTTTCTAACAGCATGGCCGTAGTCTCAGGAAATTTGTTTCATTAAATCTGACAATAGTGGGAAATTCATGTGGCCCAGACCACCGTCCTTTCACATCCATTCACATGGTGCATTTATCCAGGCTAGATGGCTAACGTGGGAACCCACCGAAACAGCAATGACTTCACAGTTCACATCATGAAATTCATTGGCTTTGTCACTAAAAGCCACAATTTTTGTAGGACACGCATAGGTGAAGTCCAAAGGGTAGAAGAAGAGCACCAAGTACTTTCCCTTAGAGTCATCGAGACTCATTTCTCTGAATCTCCACTGACCACAGCCATGCCCTTAAAAGAGGGCACATGTTGGGTAACAGCAGGGGCAAGGCATGAATGACTGGTGCTAAAGAAGCATTTTGCTTTAGGAGGCCCAGGTCACAACCCACTGGTCAAATGCTTTTTTCCAGACGCAGAAGGCCTAAGAGCTGCAGAGGCGGAAATGCCCCAACAAATGGTGCTCACACATCGGGCCACCAAAGCCAGGAGTAACCTTCCCACAGCAGCCTTCCCACAGCACTCTTCAGTGCATGCTGCAGACATGCGGCCGCTACTTCTTTCTTATTAATGGACTTTTGTTTTCTTCATGTTTGATGTTTTTTATATCATCGAACAATTCTCTGTCTTTGGTCATTAGTATCCAATGCATCAGTAATGTGTTGCTGAGATGGTCTCACAATTCAAGCGGAATATACTCCTGTTCATATTTAGTCTCTCATGGAATTGATTTTATTTTCTTTAGCTTCAGCTTGAACTTGGTATGAGCAATTGATGGTTTGTTCCACAGTAGGTTCCTGGTCTTTCTTTAGCCAATGATACTGAACTTCTCCATCATCTCTTCCCACATATGTAGTCAGTCAGATTCGGGTGTATTCCTTTTGGTGAGGTCCATGTGTGTAGCTGCCATTTATGTTTTTGAAGAAAGGTGTTTGCAATGAATGTCATTAATCTTGCAAAATTCTATCATGCATCTCCAGCATAGTTTCTATCACCAAGGCCATATTTTCTAACTACTGATCCTTCCTCGCTGTTTCTAACTTTTGCATTCCAATCACGAGTAATAACATATTTGATCAATTTCAGATTAGAGAAGTTGATATAATTCTTAATCTCATCATCAATGGCTTTAGCGGTTGATGTGTATTTGAATAACAGTTGTATTAACTGATCTTTCTTCATTTTGTGCTGTTGATTCAGTTCTGACTCACAGTGACCCTGTGTAGAGTTCTGAGGGCAGCTGGCGTGTATGAACTACCAATTTTGTGGTTAGCAGTCCAATGCTTATCCAATAGTACCATACCAGGAATTGGTCTTGTAGGTATATGGATATTATCTTATCACAGACAGCACTGTACTTATAGATCTTAAAAGTCTGTTTTTGACAATGAATACAGCACCATTCCTCTTTAATTTGTTGTTCCCAGCATAATAAATCAGATGATTATCTGATTCAAAATGGCCAATACCAGTTCATTTCAGCTACCAAAATTAACATATTAACACAGCATCTACAATAATTCGAAACAGACCAACAGAGGGAACCTACAGCCACCAAAAGAAAAAAAAAAAAAAAGATTAGAGCACAAATAAATGAGATAGAAAACAGAAAAACTATACAAACATTCAACAGGACAAGAAGCTGGTTCCTTGAAAGGATTAACAAAATTGACAGACCACTGGTAAACCTAACGAAAGAAAAGAGGGAGAAGACACAAATAACATGCATTAGAAACCACATGAGCGATGTGACAACAGAACCAAAGGATATCAAAAGGATAATAACAGAATATTATGAAAAGTTGTAATCCAACAATTTTGAAAACACGACCGACCTAAACTTAACATGCAATGAAATAGAAAACCTGAAAAGACACATAACAAAAGAAGAAATTGATCAGGTCATCAAAAAACTCCCAACCAAAAGAAGTCCAGGCCCAAAAGGCTTCACTGGTGAGTTCTATACAAACAGTCAAGGAAAAGCTGTCACCAATTCTCAAATTACTTCAGAATATAAAAGACAATTGAAAACTTCCTAATACATTTTATGAAGCAAGCATAATCCACATACCAAAATCAAGGAAAGACGTCACTAAGAAAAAATTTAACAAACCAATATCCCTCATGAACACAGATGCAAAAATTCTCAACAAAATCCTAGCCAACAGAATCCAGCACCACATCAAAAAGATAATATATCATGATCAAGTGGGATTCATATCAGGGATGCAAAGATGGTTCAATATTAGAAAAAAGATCAACGTAATCCACCATATAAATAAGAAAAAAGAACAGAACCACATGATCATATCGACTGATGCAGAAAGGCAATTGACAAAACCCAATATACATTCATGATAAAAACATTCAACAAAGGAGGAATTAAAGGGAAATTGCTCAACATAATTAAGAGTATATATACAAAACCAACAGGAGCTCTGGTAGCATAGTGGTTACGAATTGGGCTGCGAACAGCAAGGTCAGCAGTTCGAAACTACCAGCTGTTCCATGGGAGAAAGATGAGGAATTCTGCTCCCGTAAAGATTTACAGCCTTGCAAACCCTGTGCAGGGTCGCAATGAGTCGGAACCAACTCCACGGCATATAAAAACAATACAAAACCAACAGCCTACATTATTCTCAATGGAGAGAAACTGAAAGCCTTCCCTCTGTGAAGAGGAACCAGACAAGGATGCCCTTTGTCACCACTCCTATTCAATACTGTTCTGGAAGTCTTAGCAAGAGCTACATGGCAAGACAGGGAAATTAAAATTAGGCATCCAAATTGGCAAAGAGGAAGTAAAACTCTATTTGCAGATGATATGATCCTATACATAGAAAACCCCAAAGACTCATTCAAAAAGCTACTAGACCTCATTGGAAGATTCAGCAAAGTGGCAGGATGTAAGCTCAACATAGAAAAAAATCAGTTGGATTCCTTTATACTAAAAATGACAGCGCTGAAAAGGACATTAGGAAAGCAATATCATTACAATAGCCGCCCAAAGGATGAAATATTTAGGAATAAATGTTTAACTACAGAAACAAAGGA
>NW_006411483.1:0-986 GCF_000296735.1 Chrysochloris asiatica
AAGTCCCTCTCTCCATTGAAATAATTGCCAATGAGACTGCTTCCCACACAGGAGCCCAATGGATTCAAATCTGGGAAGGAGCTGAGTGAGCTTTTTGGGAAGGGTTTATACCGTTCATCAAATCTGCAAAAGAATTTGTGACCTCTTTCTCCCAAAAAAAGATAAGAAGCAATTGAAGGTGGTGGTGGATAAGTGCCGTTGCGTGGTTTCTGACTCACAGCAACCCTGGATAGGTTGCTCTGAGGAGCAGTTGGTGAGCTTGAACTACCAACTTTGTGGTTCAAAAAAACCTTTCAGTCCAGTGCTTGTCCTACAGAGCCACACCAGGATTTCAAGAAGCAATTGGCCCATGTGGTAATATTCATATACCTTTTGGGATTTAAGGCCATTTGCTCTGACTTCACTCAGCTTTCCTGGACAGGTTTGATGGTTCCCTGGAGGCCTGTAACACCAGCCCAGGGTTTCCTAAGCTTGCTGGCCATAAGAATGGCCAAAGGCGCTGGGTCAGAAATCAGACTCTTGGCTTCTCCCCTGTGGAGTCTGCTTCAGGTTATGGGAGTCCTCGGACCAGCAGGACATTCTTATGGGGAAACAGTGATTGGAACAAGCGGGAGACTTTCATGCCTTCAGACTTTGGCAAAATTTCCTTTCTGGGAATTTTCAACCACCCCACCCCTTCATTGATAAATTCCTACTTATCTCTCAGTGTCCAATTCAAAGCCAGTGCCCTGGGGAAAGCCTTCCAGGACAATTCTTGTGTTAAGGGAAGTGAAGACTAAACTACTATAACCAAGGTGTTGTTGTAAGGTGTTCTGGAGTAGATCCTGACTCATAGCGACCCCATGCGACAGAGTACGGTTTTCTAGGCTCCTGGTGTGGTGTTGTAGGATAAGGCAGGAAGTTCAAATCCACCAGTTGCTCCTCAGATACCCTACAAAGGGTTGCTATGAGTTGGAATTGATGGAATACAAATCAAAATCTTTCAA
>NW_006411483.1:3146-4570 GCF_000296735.1 Chrysochloris asiatica
ACTGTCTGTGATAGAATAATATCCACACACCTGCAAGGAAGACCAGCTAATACAACTATTATTCAAATGGCTACTTTTTATTTGGGTCTGTGTTAGCCACTGCAAGCGTGCTCAATGCAGGTACCCCCTGTGTTTTGAAAAGTCACTTTATGTCACTTTGCTTTTACAAAAGACCTGTTTTTACTAACTGAAAGAAATTTGGAGATGATTCTCGCTTTTACAAAAAGGAATGAAAAGGGAAAGTAACATTCTGAGTTTGTTTTGCAGTGATCAGCATAAAAGAGGCAGTACACGCCCAAGCCTGAAGTAACCTCACCAAGCGCCTTCCCCGTAAGTTGCACTGTATAATAGTGTGATTTTAGACTACAATTATGTGTGATTTCATAGATTTTTGGGGGGGCCTGGTAATGCTCATGATTTTAACTAAATAAATGAATGGCAATTGTTTCTTTGCTTTACACCCCTTGGGTTTAGGAAAGTTTTGATAGGAACACTCTATTTTTGGATAGTGGGAGAAACCTGTGCTAAAAGGGTGGGGAAATAAGAAGAAATGAATATACGAAACACAGGAGGAAGTAGGGTAAATGACCTCACACTGAGGAGATTGCAATCAAGATGAAACAAAGTGTCTGATTTGTTGAATGTAAAACTGATGATCTGCTAAGAAGAATAAGGAAATTCAAAATTAGTCATCAGTGCACATTAATGTATGTCCTTATTCTAAAACACTGGTTTTCATTAAAATAGAGGTATAGTCACCATGTGGAAACCCTACCACAAGCTATCTTTAGTATTTATGTATGATGAACTGTATAACCTAAACCATTCTTTTGCTTTCCTGCAATTCCCATCAGTTTTCATAACAAAACTTTTGGTAATCAACAAGGAAGTTTGCAAGATAAAGCCTGTTACAATGAATTGTTAAGGCCTCCTAAGTGTGAGTGCTAATTAAGTCCTTTTTGTTTCAACACAATCTGTGGTTAATAATCTAAGTTTACACCCTGGCACTAATGAACCAAAGTCAACTGAGTCAAAGACATTTTTAAAAACCATCCCTTTAGTTTTCACCATCTGCCATGTGCCCTTTTATTGCGGTAGAAAGAGTTGCTGGTTGATATTGTATGGCTAAATCTGGAATCTTTCATCCTCAATGTGGAATAACATGCTGGGCAGAGCAACATCTTCAACTTGCAGTCATTGAAAAAGATTTAAATAATCCTTCAATCAGATCCAAATACTTTCATTTTGGAAAACATGAAACAATCTTTATTTAATGCCTTCTTATTACAAGTTGAAATGGTTGAGTTTCTTACTACCTTACCAGTTTGTTTTTTTCCCTTTGTTTAGTTTTTGGCTGTTCTCCCTCCCCACTCACCACACCCCCCCCCCATACTTATTTTATTTGGAATGGAGTAAAACTGTAA
>NW_006411483.1:4788-7896 GCF_000296735.1 Chrysochloris asiatica
TGCCCCATCGGGATTCCCATACACTTTATGGGAACATCATTCCCCTGTGGAGAAGCTGGTGGGTTTGAACCATCAACCTTCCAGTTGCAGCTGAGAGCTTTAACCATTGCTCCACCAAGGCTCCAATGAGCTCATTAAAAATGTAAGGGTCACTTCATTGGGTCACCTCACTGGTCACTTACGTTGATCCCCCTTTGTCTGCTGAGCCATATATAGCTCCCAATCACTGCAGGAGGTTGGGTCCAGTTGAGGGATGTGGTATGGGATTTGACAAACCCTAGGATCTTTGCCATCTTCAGATTCCATATTTCTCCTTCACCTCAATCAACTTTTCTTAATTGACAATAATTCAAAGTGTCTTCCCGCTTCCACTCAGCAACCTGTACTGAGCACTGCTTGTTGTCCCAGACATTCTTCTAGGCACTGAGGAGTCAGACATGAAATTCTAGATGCACAGGCCCCCGCTCCTGGGTACTTGGCATTCCCGGAGGAAAAGGCAGGTAGTAATGAGAAGGATTGGTACACTGGCAGCAACAGTGGGCTGAAGCATAATAGTAGTTATGAAGATGGTACAGGGCTGGATAGTGTTTTGTTCTGTGTGCATAAGGTTTCCATGAGTCAGAACTGACTTGAAGGCATCTAACAACAACAATTACAACAACAACAAGTGAACACATCTGCCAATGGGCGGTGGTGTTTCAGAGATAGAATTCTCATTTTCATTGTGAGAATCTTGCCACTTTGATTCCTGCCTGGTCAAAGCACCTGATGTGTAGCCACTACCCAGCCATCAGAGGAGACTTGCATGTTGCTATGATGCTGGAGTTCTGGTGTGACACTGTAGGATAAGCACTGGACTGATAACCACAAAGTCAGTGGTTCAAACCCACCAGCTGCACCTCAGAAACCCTATACAGGGTCACTGTAAGTTAGAAACAACTCGATGGCACTTAACAACAACAGTAATGATGCTAAATGGATTTCTGGTGTGGTGCTGTAGGATGAGCACAAAAAGGTTGGCAGTTCAAACCCACTAGCTGCTCCTTGAAAACCCTATATGTGGTCGCTATGAGTCTAATTAACTCGATGGCACTTAACAACAGCAATGCTGAATAGGGTTCAGTGAACTTTCTAGAATAAGAAGACTAGAGAGAAAGGCCTGGAGATCTACTACTGTAAATCAGTCAATGAAAACCCGACGGAGCACAGAACCCAATAGGCAACTGATCATGGAGATGGATGGCATGGGTGTTTTGTTCCATTGTGTGTGGGTCGCCATGAGTTGTGATAACTAATTGGTAGCTAACAACAACAAATACATTAATAAGAAAATTAAAATCAGCAATAAAAACTCGGAAAGAAGCCAAGAAGAAATAAAAGATGAAATCAGGAAAGCAGGCTACCTGGGAGGTGAGGACTGAGCACAGACAGGAAGAAGAGGAAGGAGCGGTCCTGAGAAGAGCTGGCATGATTAACACTCACTAGTCCAAGGAGCTCTGGTAGTGTAGTGGTTACAAATCGGGGTGTGAACCTCAAGGTCAGCAGTTTGAAACTACCAGCTGTTCTGCAGGAGAAAGATGAGGCCTTCTGCTCCTGTAAAGATTTACATTCTCAGAAACCCTGTACAGGGTCACTAAGAGTCAGAAGCGACGCCACAGCACATCACCCCCACCAGTCCCTGGGTGAAGGGAACCAGCACAGAGTGGGAACAAGCTTGAATGTGTGAGGAACCTCAAAACAGTCAATGTGACCGGAGCAGAGGGTAGGAAAAGGGTAGGAGGTAGGTCAGGCCGGGGTCACCAGGAAAAGGGCTAGGATTTGTTCTAATGGAGGTGATGAAACCAGTTGCTGTCGAGACGACTATCTCACGACAACCCCATGAGTGTCAGAGTAGCACAGCCGTCCAAAGGGCTTTCAGTGGCTGATTTTTCAGAAGTAGATCACCAGACCTTTCTTCCAAGGTACCTCTGAATGGACTAGAACCTCTGAACACATTAGCCATTTGAACCACCTAGGGACTAGTGAGTGTTAAGTCATGCCAAGTTATGCGCTAGTCATGGTACAATTCTACTTATATTGTTGGACATTTATTCTAACTTCTATGTAGTGGAAGGAGTTCTGGTGATACTGTAGGATAAGCACAAGATAAGCAGTTCAAATCCACCAGCTGCTCCAGGGGAGAAAGATGAGGCTTTCTGTTCCTGCTGTGGTGTTGCAGGATAAGCACTGGACCATAAGGTCAGTTTGAACTGCAAGGTTGGTGGTTCAAACTCACCAGCCACTCCTTGGAAACCCTATACATGGTGGCTATGAAGAGAAATGTCCACAGTGCAAATCTCAGGAAAAAGGTTCAGGAACCTAAGGGACAATAATCTGCATGTCAGAGCAAGCTCAAAAACTCAAAACAAAAAACTGGGGGGACTGCTTAAATATATATGCATAGGTGTTGTTAAGTGCTGTCAAGTTGGTTCCAACCCATAGTCACCCTGTATAGGGTTTCCGAGGAGCAGTTGGTGAGTTTGAACTGCCAACCTTGTGGTTCAAACTGACTTTGCAGTCCAGTACATTATCCCGTGGCACCACACCAGGACTCCTAAATATATATTTAAATTAAAATACTCTTTCTCAATAAAAAGATAATTTGAACCTGATTTAGAAAGGGAAAAAAATTGCAATTCAGATAGTGTAAGGACACAAAAACTAAGATACTTTTTCCCTAAATACTTTTTTATTTTTGACTTTTTATTGTGGATTGAGAGAAGGTTTCCAGAGCAGATCATCAGTTTTACATTCAACAAGTCAGATCCTTTGCTTCATTACAATAATTGCAATCCCTTCCATGTACCAACAGCAACAGTATTTATTTATCTCTATTCACTTTAACTCTTGCGTTCCTCCATGTGTCTGCTGCTACCTGTTACTTTTCCTTTGCCAACCTCCCACTCAATGGCACTTAGTAACAACAACAACCTTCTAGCCCATGAATAATTTTCCCTCCACTACCATGATACCATGTTTCTTTTATCAAGAAAACATTTACTTAACTTTTTTACAATGGTCTCATACCATATTTTTCCTTTTGTGATTGACTCATTTCACTTAACATTA
>NW_006411483.1:9156-10904 GCF_000296735.1 Chrysochloris asiatica
CTTTTGGTGAAATCTTTTGATGCACATAGTGTCGAGTTTTTAGGAGGTCCCAGTCATTCAGTTTGTCTTCTACTTGTATGTTTTCCGTTATGTTTGACAGTGTATCAGAGTACCTATGTTTGTCCCTATTTTTTTCATTGATGATATTTGTGTCATTAGTGAAAAATTCTAGACTTTACATTTAGATTTTTAAATTCATATTGACTGCATTTTTATATATAGTGTGAGATATGGGTCTTATTTAATTTTTCTGCAAAGGACTTCCAGTTTTGTCAGCACCATTTGTTGAAAAGACTATATCTTCTCCATTTAATGCATTTTGGCTTTTTGTCGAAGATCAGTTGACCATTGTTACTGTTGTTAAGTGCCATTGAGTCAGTTCTGACTCATAGCATCCTTGTATAGGGTTTCAAGGAGCAACTGGTGAGCTTGAACCACCAGCCTTGTGGTTTACACCAACCTTGCAGTCTAGCTCATTAACCCATAGTGTCACACCAGGACTCCAATTGACCATAGGTAGGTGGATTTACTTCTGGGTTCTCAATTCCATCCCATTGATCTATGTGTCTTTGGTTGCACCTGTACCAGGCTGCTTTAACTACTGTGACTGTGTAGTAGGTTTTGAGATCGAAAAGTGAGAGGCCTTCTATTTTGTTTTTCTTTTTTTAAAATAATGCTTATTTATCCAGGGCCTCTTTCCTTTCCATATAAAGTTAGTGATTAGTTCTTCCATCTATGTAAAGACTGGAGTCTAGATTGAGATTGCGTTATATTTATAGATTGCTTTGGGTAGTGTTGACATTTTCACAATGTTAAATCTTCCTATCCATTTATGCAGGTCTCTTTTGTTTTTTGTAGTAGTGTTTTGTAGTGTTCTATTGTTTCTCTGTTGTTAGGTGCCATCGAGTTAGTACCGACTCAAAGTGACTTTTTGCACAACAGAATGAAACACTGCCAGACCCTATGTCAACCTCACAATTGTTACTACACTTGAGCCCATTGCTGCTGCCACTGTGCCAGTCCATCTCGCTGGGGGTCTTCTTCTTTTTCACTGACCCTCCACTTTACCTGAATGATATTCTTTTCCAGGGACTGGTCCCTCCTGACAATATGTCTGAAGTATGAGAGACGAAGTTTGGCCATCCTGGCTTCTAAGGAGCATTCTGGCTGTACTTCTTCCAACACAGATTTGTTTGTTCTTTTGGCAGCCCATGGTACTTTCAATATTCTCCTCCAATACCATAACTCAAATGCATTGATTCTTCCACAGTCTTCTTAGTCGCTGCCCAACTTTCACATGCATATAAGGTTATTGAAAATACCATGGTTTGCGTTAGGCACACCATAGCCCTCAAACTGACATCTTTCCTCTTGAACACTTTAAAGAGGTCTGTTGCAGCAGATTTACCGAACACAATACGTCACTAGATTTCTTAATTGTTGCTTCCATTAGTGTTGATGGTCGATCTAAGCAAAATGGGAACTTCAATCTTTTTTCCATTTATCTTAATGCTATTTAATGGTCCAGTTGGTTTCTCTAGTTAGATTTCTTCCCAAGTATTTCACCTTTTGGGTAATTATTGTAAATGGCATTGTTTTCTTGATTTCCTTTTCAGAGTTCTCTTTATTAGTGTATGTTGTATTTTGATTTGCTTGAATGTTGTATTTTTTTTAGGTTGATCTGCCACTTCGCCAACTCTAACAATGATTTACAATAATTTTCTCGCTAAGTCTTTGGGATTTTCTAT
>NW_006411484.1:0-4310 GCF_000296735.1 Chrysochloris asiatica
AAAAAAAAAAAAAAATCTGATTGTCTTCTCAGACCCTTTGGAATTGTACAACCACTTTCAGACCATTTTCATTGACAAGTAACTTTGAGAAGAAAATCTGAGCCTCGTTAGGTTGGCGTCTCACCCCTTCCTTGTTCTCCAGGATTTGGCCCCTTATGTCTGGCTGCTTGAAACGATGTGATCACCAGTCTTTGGCTCTCCTGCCTGAAAGAGTGACAAAAACACTGCCACGCTTCCACTTCCGCTTCTCTCGATTTCACCCCACGCTGTTTAACAATCTGCAATGGCCTTGCTCAAAAATGTTCGATCAAACGCTGGGCTCACCTCCAAAGCGTTCTCCTTCTCTCCAGGATCCTGGCTTTGCCACTTCGGAGTGCATTCATAGCTCCCTGACACCTTCAAAAATGTGTTTATTGTATTTACCTTTTCTAGTGTTCTTGGCGTACGGTTTGGTCAGCTGTGAACGAATCCATCACAGCCAGAGACAGAAAGCTGCTATTGCTACCCTCTGGAGTCCCCGAATAAAGCCCCAATAGTGAAAGAAAATGATTGATAGAACAAAATTACCATTGCTCTCAAGTATTTAAGAGACTGTATAGCCACATTTCAAATGAGATTATTTGCTGATTTGCTCATTCAAATGACTAATAGAGTTACACTCATTTGGGTCCTCAAGATATCAACATCAAAGATAGAATTTGGAAAAATACTGGTATATATTTAATCCAGTTGATTGTATAATGTATTTATTTCACTTATAATAAAATCGAATACATAGCATATTCTTGCCACAAAAAGCACTTTGCTGATTAGTCTAAATAGCCGGTATTTTGCATCCATGAGAACAGTAGTTCACCTTCTCCTCAAATACAACTCATTCCAAACACAAAAGAGCTACTGCTATTTATATTTCCAGATGAGGAAACAGACCCAAGAAGAGAAGACTCGAATTCAAAGACACAGCATAGTAACCACAGATGCCAAGGGTCCAAATCAAGTGTAACTGATTCCTAAACTGAAACATGTTTCACACGTATATGGGTGTTGTTGAAAATGGTAAGACTGCTTCACAGTTGTTGGTAGGTACCACTGAGTGGCTCACAGCCCAGTGCAATCCCATGAAGAAGACAACAAAAGGCTGATGCTATGTCATAGTCCCAGCTGTCGTCATGTTTGAACCTACTGTTTCAGCCATCTTGTTGACAGTCTTCCTCTTTCTCTCTGACCCTCTACTTTCCTAGGCATGATGGCTTTGCCTAGGGACTGGTCCCTCCTGATAAACAGTACACCCTATGAAGTCACACCATCAACGCTTCTAAAGAATATTCTGTTTTCTAAAGAACCTCCAAGATAACATTCGTGCTCTTTCTTTTGGTAGTCAATGGCATGTGGGAAAAAAATAAAGCAAAAACACAGCTGCTGTTGACTCCGACCCATGGCAACCCCAGGAATTCCAGAGGCAAACTGGTGCTCCACAGGGGTTCCCATGACTGCCATCTTTTGGATGTAGACCACCAGCTTTTTCTTTTGAGAAGCCTTCGGCTGTATTCAAACTGCAAAGCTTTCGGTTAGTAGCCATTTTTGCTACCCAGGAACTCCATTGTATGTGATGATGGTGGTTAGTTCAAACTCAGTGACCCTCTACGGGGTTTTTGAGACTGTAAATCTTTAAGGGAGCAGGAAGCCTTTCTCCCAAGGAGTGTCTGGTTGATCTGTGCTGTTGACCTGATGGTGAGCAGCCAGCTCATCATTCACTACGCTACCAGGCTCCTATTCTGATACGGTGGTGGTGGTGATTATGTGACGTGGAGTCAGAACCGACTCATAGCAACCCTGTACAGGGTTTCCAAGGCAGAAAGCCTCATCTTGCTCCCACAGAACAGCTGGTAGTTTCGAACTGCTGACCTTAATGTTGTTGTTAAGTGCCGTCGAGTCGGTTTCGACCCATAGCGACCCTGAATAGGGTTTCTGAGGCTGTACATCTTTACGGGAGCAGATCGCCTCATCTTTCTCCTGCGGAGCAGCTGGTAGTTTCGAACTGCTGACCTTCCGGTTCGCAGCCCGATTCGTAACCACTACGCTACCTGAGCTCCTTAATCGAGTTAAATAAATGGCATGTAAGCTGTATGTGATTGTGACAAACGTTAAACAGGTTCTTAGTTGTTGTTAAGTGCCACTGAGTCGGTTCTAACTCATAGTGACCCTGTATAGGCTTTCTGAAGAGCAGCTGGTGGGCTTGAACCACTGACCTTGTGATTTGCAGTCCAGTGCTGATGCACAGTGCCACACACCTAATCATATTGGATAGACAGATAGAACTAGAGAGAAGCAAACAATGGTGACACAGAGCGCCGTTACAAGCAACACTAGCATCCATGGTATAGTCTGCACCAACCGAAAGGACAAACGGAGCAAATGCTTTCACTTCCGGTCATCCAGTTTGCCAGCTCTGCTTTCATAGTTTGAGGCCCCAGTGGCAAAGTCTGCGCTGTGGACCCCAAGCTTCACCGGGAGCTGCAGCTGTCCCTACATCAGTGCTCATTAGCTCAATGTAGCGGAAGTGACTATGTAGACTGTGGGGACCTCCGTGATGATAATATTGTTGGACTGTAGGATGGTTATTAACAATTTGCAATACAAATGAGTTATCTGCAGGAGGGGAATCACACTGCGATCATACCTAATGAATGCAAGAATTAAAACCAGGCTAACATGTGGGGAGGCACAGATGTAGATGAAGAGCTATGTTTCAGCCTGCCGCCAGTTTGGCAGTCACTGCATTCAAGGTCAGAATGCATGTGCTCCTGTTTGCTGTGGCATTCTCTCCCACCATCCTCTTGCACAAATGTGAGCACGGTCCTCTTCTTCTTCCATGATAAGCAGAAATTTACACAACTGTTGACTGGAGATCTTGTAGATGCTGCTGTGATGTAAACCCAAACCAGTATTCACGGAGTGAATTACTGGACAAGTGAAACAGACATGAGATCTCCTGGTGCAGCGCTGTAGGATAGACAATGAGCTGCTCACAACAAAGTGGCTGTTCAAACCCACCAGCTGCTCCTTGGAAACCCTATACAGGGTCGCTATGAGTCAAAAACAACTCAAGGATGCTTAACAGCAGCAGCAACAACATTAGATTAGTAGTAGAAAGCAGTTGAGTGTTAACCCCAAGGTTGGTGGTTTGAACCTAGACAGCAATCCCATAGAAGAAAAATGACACTCTGCTCTCAGAGATTAGAGCCAACAAACCCTATGGGGTAGTTCTACCTTGTCACACTGGGCACTATGAGTTGGAACTGACTGTACAGCACCTAACAACACAACGTTATACTGTGATAGACGAACTATCATTACTTCTGTTCTTTATCCTTTCATTTATTTATTCGGTAGATTATATAGAATGCACACCACATGATAATGTTTTTACTGTTAGGAATTCAACTGTAAGCAGGAAGGACAAAACACCCATTAGAGCAAAAAGATATTTCCGTAAGCTTCATGCTGTTCTTGTGCTTTGGTACCAACTCATAATGACTATGCATCACAGAACTTTTAACGCTGTTCGTTCCAGCATCATCCTCACAATACTTGCTATGTTTGAGCCCAGTGTTTTAGCCACTGTACCAGTCCATCTTGTTGTGGTCTGTCCTCTATTGTGCTGTCTCTCCACTTACCCAGCATGAAGCCCTTCTCCAGAGTCTGGCCCCTCCTAATAACACATCTGCAGTAAGTGAGATGAGGTCTCACCAATCTCGTCCGTCAAGAACATTCTGGCTGTACTTCTTCAAGACAGATGTGTGTGTTGGAGAGATGCACACGAACTGTATTTCATGAACTGTCAAAAATGCCAATGTGACCAAAAGCCACTCACCCTACTTCTCAAAATGGCATTAAAATCCATCATTTATTGTTTCAGTAATGGCCTTTGTTGGACAGGATAAAATAAAATCATTTCATAAATTACATGTACTATAAGGAGCTCTCGGCACTTAACAACAACAACAACAAATAAGGAGCTCTGGTAGTGTAGTGGTTACAAATCGGGCTGCGAACCTCATGGTCAGCAATTCAAAACTACTAGCTGTTGTTCAGTGGGAAAAAGATGAGGGTTTCTGCTCCCATAAAGATTTATAGCCTTGGAAACCCTGTACATGTATCAGAACCAACTCCATGGCTATAACAACAACATACCATATGTATAATTTGTGAATTATATGTACGTACCATATACATGTGTTATCTGTATGTACTTATACCATAGGAATCCAGGTGTGGCGTTGTGGCCTAATGTGTCAGACTGCAAAGTC
>NW_006411484.1:4775-7055 GCF_000296735.1 Chrysochloris asiatica
AGACTGCAAGGTCAGTTTGAACCACAAGGTCTGCAGTTCAAACTTAACAGCTGCTTCTTGGAAACCCTACACAAGGTCGCTATGAGTCACAACTGAATTCACAGCACTTAACAACAACATGCCACATATAGAAGAATTGGTACATTTGAGTTACGGTGTTGGAGAAAAATACTAATTACGCCATGAACTGCCAGAAAAACAAACAAATTTGTATTGGAAGAAGTACAGCCAAATGCTCTTTGGAAGCCAAGATGGCCAGATTTTGTCTCTCATACATCAGACATATTATCAGGAGGGACCAGTCCCTAGAGAAGGACATCATACTTGATGAAGTGGAGGGTCAATGACAAAGAGGAAGAGCCCCCAAAATATGGACTGGCACGTTGGCAGAAGCAATGGGCTCAAGAGTACAAACAATTGTGAGGATGGCGCAAGACCAAGCAATATTTCCTTCTGTTGGATAGGCTGTTGTTGTTGTTGTTAACTGCCATCAAGATGGTTCCGACTCATAGCAACCCTGTATAGGGTTCCCAAGGGGCAGCTGGTGGGTTTGAACTGCCGACCTTGTGGTTCAAAGTCCAGTGATGATCCTACAGTGTCACACCAGGAGTCTTGTTGTGCATAAAGGTCACACTGTATGTCAGAACCAACGCGATGGTACCTAACAACATCACACAATGTATATTACTTATGTTTAGTACAATTAGCCCTTAACAATCGTAGAAAAACAGATACTTGCACATCGGCACTGCCTTTGATCATTCAGAAGGAAACACTTTTCTTACGCGCCCAAAGTCAGATACTGG
This sequence comes from Chrysochloris asiatica, assembly GCF_000296735.1. Lineage (NCBI taxonomy): Eukaryota > Metazoa > Chordata > Mammalia > Afrosoricida > Chrysochloridae > Chrysochloris > Chrysochloris asiatica. Next base: position 5,582 of record NW_006411484.1, read on the forward strand.
CGGTGGCATTTTTGTACCAATGTTTAATTAGTCACTGAGCTCAGAGCTTTGGATATCTGGGGCAAATGCTGATTTGACCTGACTTCATTTCTTCCTATTGGCCCCTTACGCTCCAGGCTCACTCTTGTCCCTGAAGAACCCAGTCATGGCAACTTCTGAGCCATCGAAGTGCATTTGAACTTGTGAGACTCCTCGGTGGCCGATTCCTTAATGTGACTTCAGTTGTCAGCACAGATGTGAGCCCTTTAGAGCTGGCTTCTGGATGACACTGTCTCTGTCACAGCGCTCTGTTTTCAGTCCTTCACAGCACTCATCATTCCCTAATGATCTTGCGTATTGATTGGTTTCCTTGTTTATTCTCTAGCTCCTGTATTAGAACTTGACTTCCATGAAAGCATGTTTGAATGTCTTCCTCCCCTTACCCACTCCAGTGTCTGGAGACCAAAAGAAACTTGATACGAAGTGACAGTTAAACACTTTTGAACAGATGAGCAGGCTCAGGTATACGAGGAGCCTTCAAAAAGCACATGGGAAAATGGAATTAAAAGATAATGGAATTTTTTCCACAAATTTTCTGAAGCTCTGCTATATAAGGACTAAAAAAATGTAAACAGCTTATATTCAGAGAACACAGCACTTGGTTCAAAATAAATACTTCATTCCATGGAATTTGCTTTGCACCCCAGAAATGTGGTGGTTTCTTACTCACTGTTCCACACAAGCATTCTTATGGGGTCTTATAAAGGAACTCTGGTATCATAGTGGTTACGAATCAGGCTGCTAACCTCAAGGTCAGCAGTTTGAAACTACCAGCTCTTCCACAGGAGAAAGATGAGGCTTTCTGCTCCCATAAAGATTTACAGCCTTGGAAACCCTGTACAGGGTCGCTATGAGTCAGAACCGACTCCATGGCACATAACCAACCAACATAAATGATAAGATTTGCATACCATATCATACACAGATTAAAATTCTTTTTTATTTTGGTAACAAATTTCAAAAGCTATTGAAAAATGATTCATTAAAGGCAATAACAAACAATCTTTGAGAAATGCCAACAGTCTTGTACTAAATCATTATTTTACTACTTAAAGATGTTTCTTATTATATGCTAAAATTTAAATGCGTCTATAACCACTGGATGAAAAAACTTCCCCACTTGAATATACATGACGTGTTTTGTTTATGAACAACTTTTTGTTGTTGTTAAGTGCCGTGGAGTCAGTTTTGACTCATAGTGACACTGTGTGGGATTACTGAGGAGCAGTGGGTGGATTTGAACTGTCGAACTATGGTTTGTAATCCAGTGCTGGTCCTATAGCACCACACCAGAAATCCTTCCTAGAAACAAATGGGTGCCATTCATCTATTGTAGTCCTGGTGTAGCAATGGAGGATGAGCACTGGAGGGCCACCGGTAAAGATGGCGGGTCCTACCCAGCAGCCCCTCCTTGGAAACTGCATCCAGGGTCATT
>NW_006411484.1:8015-9129 GCF_000296735.1 Chrysochloris asiatica
AAGGACCCATGCATTGGAAATTCATTTTTTTCAATATCTACACTATACATATGGACCTCACTGAATGGAATACACAGGAATCATACAAACTACAATTGTGGAAAGCAATAATGGAGAAGCTCAATATTAAAAGTCAGAAGATAACTGCAGAAGAGACCATCAATAGCTCATAATGCCAAGCTCAGGCTGAAGCTGAAGAGAAGTTGCACAATTCTCTGAGAGCCAAAGTGTGATCTTGAGTATATCTCACCTGAATTTAGAGACCATCTCAAGAATAAATTTGATGCACTGAACACAAATGACTGAAGACCAGATGAATTATAGGTTGGTCTACTGGTGAGTGGAAATGGGGGAAAGGTATCAATGAAGAAATGGGCTGAGTTCAACCGCATTCCACAGACTCCCGTCAACATGGAGATGAGACAGAGAAGAGGAAGGGCTAGTTGGTCCAAAGTGTGGTGAAACCTGGGGACTTCTGAGCCCATAGACAAGGACATAGCCACAGAGGGCTAGAGCTGAGAGTGAAGCATCCAGCTGATATGAAGTGAGGGGGGATGCACAAGAACACCCAAGCCTACAGATACTACCCATGTGACCTAGCTTTGATAGCTTGATGATCAGAACTCAGCTAGAGGAAAATTAAGACATTTAATAAAGGAAACAAGTGTAATTGCTACAATTTGATGAACTTCTCCTACACTTATGGATATAGTAGTTCAAGATTCCAACTGAGAGGAAAGAAGTCTTCACATCAAGGATCAAACCTATAGCCTTTGTATAAAGGGTTGATAGGGATGGGCAACTTAGACATGGCTTCCTAAAATGGAGGGGCTACCAAGGCACAAAGTGATTCGCTTACAATTTTTCAAGAGGTAGTTTAGTTTCACGGTGTGTGGGGAAGGCAGGCTCCCCACTGAATAGTTTTCATATTGTCTAAACGGGTCTGGTGAAAGGAGATGGAGGACAAGATTTTTATGATGTAATAGTGAGTAATTGCCATCATGACTAATTTTGATTGTCACAACTATAAAGATAGGAGTTTTGTACCATAAAGGGGGGAGTTAATTCCACATTCCAGGAACAGAGGACCCTAGGACCATCAAGGGAGAAGAGC
>NW_006411484.1:9459-10619 GCF_000296735.1 Chrysochloris asiatica
AAAAAAAAAGACAGGAAAGAAAGAAAACAAGAAAGTGTATGTCAGAAGAGACTCTGAAACTTGTTCTTGAATGCGGAGTAGCTAAAGCAAATGGAAGAAATGATGAAGAAAAGAACTGAGCAGATGATTCTAAAGGGAGGCTCAAGAAGACAAAGGGAATTATTAGAACGATATGTGCAAAGACCTGAGTTAAAAAAACAAAAGGAAAGGAAATGTATGGCATTTGTCATACTGAAAGTATTGAAGGAAAAAAAAATAAAATTAAGCCAGAACAGTGGTGGATTCTATGGGCAAAAAGATGGATGACGTAGGAAGCACTCAAAGAAGATGGATCAAATACAGCATTGGTTGGTCTTCAACCATTTCAGTAGCATATGATCAACAACCGATGATACTGAAGGAAGAAGTCTAAGCTGCACCAAAGACAAGGGTGAAAAAAGTCTCCAGATTTGACAGGGATACCAACTGAGATGTCTCAACAAATGGCCGAGCTAGATGAGCTCACTTCTCTGTGCGAACTAATTTGGAAGGCCCTACTGTCTGGAAAGGTCCATATTCATGCTGACTCCAAAGAAAGGTGATCAACAGAGTGAGGCCATGATTAGAAGCACAGTTAATTTTACAAGGAAGGAAATATTTTGCTGAATAGAATTAAAAAGTGGTTGCAGTAGAAAGTACACTGATAGAAGCTGCCTGAAACTCAAGCAGGGTTCAGAAGAGCACTTGGAATGGGTATTACATTACTGATATCACATGGATCTTGGGGGAAAGCAGAGACCCTCAGAAAGATGTTCACCTGAGTTTTATTAATTATGTAAAGGTGTTCGACTGTGTGGATCATAAAAATATTTACAAATATCATTGCAAAGAATGGAATAAGACAATTGATCAGACTTTTTTGTTTTATGTCATTAACATGTTTTTAAGAATACAGATTTGTTGTTTAAAATTTATCTGAATCTTTCCTCATGATTAAAAGTTTACATCTGTTTTGGCATAATACAACATGGTGATATTTTTTCCTTCTTAGTGTAACAAGTTATGGATCACATTATGAAGAATGGGAATATTCCAGAACACTTAACTGTGCCTATGCAGACCTGTACATTGATGAGTCAACCGACTGTCATCTCAACAGAACAAAGGCATATTGTGTGGCT
>NW_006411485.1:0-862 GCF_000296735.1 Chrysochloris asiatica
TTTGATGCACATAAGTTTCTAATTTTTAGTATGTCCCAATCATCTATTTTGTCTTTTGTTTGTGTAATTTTAACAATGTTTGGTAACCTTGTGTGCTCTGTATTAGAGTCCTTAAATTTGTCCATTTTTTTTCATTGATGACTTTTATAATTCTGAGGTTCACGTTTACATCTTTAATCCATGCTGAGTTGGTTTTTGTATATGGTGTGAGGTAAAGATCTAGTTTCAGTCTTTTGCATATCAATTACAGTTCTGCCAGCACCATCTGATGAAAAGACTATCTCCTCCCCATTCTATGTACTTTGGTCCTTTGTCAAAGATCAGTTGGCTGTTTATGGAAGGTTAATTTCTGGATTCTAAAATCTCTCCCATTGTTCTATGTATCTTTCATTGGACCAATACCAAGCTTTTTTTACCACTGTAGTCATGTAGTTAATTTTGAAATCAGGAGTGAGAGGCTTCTAACTTTGTTCTTATTAAGCAAGCAGTGCTTTGTTTATCCTGGTTCTGTTTCCTTTCCATGTGAAGTTTGTAATTGGTTTTTCTATCTCGCTAATGAATATCGTTGGAATCTGGATCGGGATTGCATTATATATGTAGATTGCTTAAGGTAGTATTGACATTTTCACAATGTTAATACTTCCTATCCAGGAGTATGGTATATTCTTCAATTTTTGTAAGTCTCTTTTGATTTCTTGTTGTAGTGTTTTATAGTTTTCTTTGTATAGGTCATTTGCTTCCCAGGTTACATTTATTCTTAAATATTTCATCCTTTGGGCGGTTATTGTAAATGGTATCATTTTCCTAATTTTCTTTTCAATGCTATCATTGAAATGTAAGGGAAACTAAGATTCAAAAGACA
>NW_006411485.1:3947-4522 GCF_000296735.1 Chrysochloris asiatica
TTTTCAAATTTGTTGAAGTACAACTCTTTCTAGTATTCTGTTATTATCCTTTTGATTTCTTTTGGTTCCATTGTGATTATCGCCCATGTGGTTTCTAATGCATGTTATTTGTGTCTTCTCCCTCTTTTCTTTTGTTAGGTTTGCCAATGGTCTATTTTATTAATTCTTTCCAATAACCAGCTGTTTGTCCTGTTGATCTTTGTATTGTTTTTCTGTTTTCTATCTCATTTATTTCTGCTCTAATCTTTATTTCTTTTCTTTTGGTGGCTATAGGTTCCCTCTGTTGGTGTGTTTATAATTGTTGTAGATGCTGTGTGTTAATGTTAATTTTGGTTCTTTCTTTTGCGTTGTGTGCATTTACTGCAATAAATTGTCCTATCAACACCACTTTTGCCTTGCCCCAAAGTTTTTGGTATGTTGTGTTTTTGTTCTAATTTGTATATAGGAATTTTGTGAATTCACATTTAATTTCTTCTACTACCCAGTGGCTTTTCAGCAGGATGTTATTCTATTTCCATGTATTTTACTTTATTTCCTTGGTGTCTTCTATTATTGATTTCTAATTTGATAGCATT
>NW_006411485.1:6352-7148 GCF_000296735.1 Chrysochloris asiatica
CTTGGATGTCTTTCTGTAGGTTTTGAATTGTTTCCAATGTTGTATCTATCTTATTTGATTGTTCCTGTAGTGCTTTCCTGACTTCTTCCTTATTTTACTCAACTCCATTGTAAAATGTTTTGAAACATTTTATAATCATTTTTCTGAATTCCTTCTCAGACATTTCCAATGCCTGCCCTCCTTCCAGATAGGAGTCCAGGTCTGCCTCTAGGTCATCTATCTCAGACATTTTATCTTGTTTCTGGACATGTACTGATATGGTCACCTGCTTTTGCTTTTTGGACATGTTTAGTGTTTATCGTGGCTTTATACTTAATTGAGTATGTGTTTTGGTATTTTTTATGCTGATTGACTCCAGGTCGATATGATCAGGATTTGGGTTTCCCTTTACACTCTTCTTCTTGCTTAAGTCAGAGTAATGTTCACAGGTGCAGTGAGGTTTGTCATCATGTTGTCTGCCTCCCTGATATATGGCAGTTGTTATTGGTTCTTGCCTGATTTTTGGTGTTTTAAAAAGTGTGATTGTAGCTTGATTATATGGCAGTAGTTGTGGTCTCTTCTTGGGTAGTATAGGGAGAGAAAGAGTCCCCCAAAGGTAGAAGGGGGAGCATAAATTAGCAAAACAGCAACAGAAAAAAAAAATAAACCACCAAGAAAATAAATAACTAGACTGGATACTGTAGTCTATAATCGCAGAAAAGAGAGAGGAGGGAGAGAAGGAAAAAAAAATCTGTAGCCTAATATGAATGTAACTTTAAATGTCCTCTTTCAGCTTCTTGCTGTCTGAGAGATTTCA
>NW_006411485.1:7448-8978 GCF_000296735.1 Chrysochloris asiatica
TTGTCCACCTTTGCTCTTATGTGCCTGCGGTGTTTTTCTGTGGTGTGTCCTATGTTTCCTTTGTCTTGCCATTTGATCTCACCCAAGTTGTTGGCTCCAGGCCATTCAAAAGTACGTGATTTCTTACTTTTGCTACATGTTTCACTAGCTATAAGCCTTCAAACCTTTTAAATATTTCTAGCTATATGGTTCTGAGTTTTGGAGCTCTGCCCTAAATCTACTCTGCCTGGTATTCTGTGGTATTGCTGATGGTGAACCTCACTGCACCTCCACCCTAGCCACCATCAAGCCCCGCCTCCACTATCATTATTAATATAGAGGAATCCAACTGCTTTTTGTATGTTGACCTTGTACCCTGCCACTTTGCTGAATCTTCCTATGAGTTCTAGTTTTGTTTTGTTTGCTGAGTATTTAGGGGTTTCTATGTATAGGATCATATCATCTGCAAATAGAGAGTTTTATTTCCTCTTTGCCAATCTGGATACCTTTAATTTTCCTATGTTGCCTTGTAGCTCTGGCTAACATTTCTAACACAATATTAAATAGGAGTGGTGATAAAGCTCTGCCCAATTTTTAATTCAATTATTTGTCTTTCTCTTGTTGAGGCATTGAAATAAGCTATACATTGTGGTGAGCAGTTCTTGACATGTTGTTGCCAAACATTTTTTCTCAGTTTGTGTTCTCTTCTCTATGGTGAAATCCTTTGAAGCACTCAAGTGTCTAATATGATGGTATATTTATGTGATATATCAGAGCTCCTAACGTTTGTCCCTATTTTTTTCATTAACCTCTATAGTTCTAGGTTTTACATTTATTTTTGTATATGGTATGAAATATGACTTGTTTCATTTTTCTACAAGTGGATTTCCAATTTGCCAACCATGTTTGTTGAAGAGACTATACCATTTAAATGCATTTTGGGCCCCTTTTGAAGATCAGCTGACCATAAGTGGGTTTTCTTCTAGGTTCTTGATCTTATTCTATTTGTGTCTATCTTTGTGTCAGTACCAGGCTGTTTTGACTAATATAGCTATGTAGTAGGTATTGAGATAAGGATGTGAGAAACCTCCTAATTTGTTTTCTTTAAATAATGCTTTGTTTATTATCTGAGGTCTCATTCCTTTCCATATGAAGTTAGTGATTCGTTTTTCTCTTTAAAGACTAATGTTGGAATCTGGCGTGGGATAGCATATCTATAGATTGTTTTGGGCAGTGTTGGCATTTATTTCTAACTCCCGTCTTTCCTCTGCCAACCTCCCCCTCCAGTGCTATATTTCCCACCCTATCAACCATATATCTAATGCATGTCTACCATCTAGTGCATGAATCATTTTCTCCTACCCCCAAAACCATTATAGATTGTTCTTTTATTAAGAAACCCCCCTTTTATGTAAAAAAAAAAAAAAAAAAAAAGAGGAATATATAATCATTTAAACAACAAAAGGGCACATTCTGGAAGCCAGCCTCCTGTCCACCAGCACACAGCCTTTCTCTTTCCATGAATCTAGAGTCCTCAGCTGTGCAATCTCT
>NW_006411485.1:9438-10917 GCF_000296735.1 Chrysochloris asiatica
TTGCTTCTAAAGGAATCCTAATTATGTATGTTGTTCTTGTACCATGAGCCACTTTGTTAATCTATCAGAGTTACAAAAATTTTCTTGTGGAGTCTTTGAGAAAATACAGAATCACATTTTCTACTACTTTTGCTTCTTTGCAGGAATGGTGATAAATGACATCCTTGAGTGGTTCCTGTTTGCAAGGGGAGTTACGTTAGTTTCTTAATACTGAGAGTGAAATTGGCTGTTGGTTTTGTATGTATATATATGCCTTTAATTGAAGAATTTCCATTCTTCTTCTATTTTGTTTAGTGTTCTAATTTTTTAAATAAATATAAGATTTTATATTCCTTAAATATTTATACAAATAAATGAAAGCATTTACTCACACAAGGCATGAACTTAAGTCCATGCCTTGTGTGAGTAAATACTTAAGTATTTATTGCAGATTTATTTATAATAGCCCAACCTTGAGACAACTAAATTTTCTAATATCAGGTTAATGAATGGGAAAAAAGTTTAGTATTGTTATTAATAAGTGTTAAGTGCCCATAGTGACCCTGTATATAGGGTTTCTGAGGAGAAGATGGTGGGTTTGCACCACTGACTTGTAGTTCAAACTAATCTTATAGTCCAGTGTATTATCCTACAGTGCTACATCAAGTATATTTATAGGTTGGGAAAATACTCAACAATGGAAAAGAACTACTGATTCATATTAACATGAATGAACTTCAAAATATTATGCTGAGTAAAGAAGCCAGGCTCAAAAGAGGTGGGTACTATATGATTTATACTACTAGATTAAGAATTGGGAAAGCTAATCTCTAGTGCAATTCAGATTGGTAGTTTCCCAATTTAAGAATGGTCCTGGAGTGGTACAAAAATTTTCAGTTAGCTACTAATTGAAGCTACTAAAAACAAACTATGTACAACATTGTGAAGTATGAGTATTCCAGAACACTTAATTGTGATCATGAGGAATCTGTACCTGGACCAAGAGGCAGTTGTTAGAACAGAACATGGGAACACTGAATGGTTTAAAATTTAAAAAGGTGTGCGACAAAGTTGTATTCTTTCACCATACTTTTCAACCTGTATGCTGAGCAAATCATCCGAGAAGCTGGGTTCTATGAAGAAAAATGTGGAGGAAGACTCATTAACAACCTATGATATGCAGATGATACAACTTTGCTTGCTGAACGTGAAGAAGACTTAAAACATTTACTGATTAAGAGCACAGCCTTCTGTATGGATTACATCTCAATGTAAAGAAAACAAAAATCCTCACCACTGGACCAATAAACTACATTCTTATCAATGGAGAAAAGATTGAAGTTGGCAAGGACTTCATTCTTCTTGGATCAACTATCAACACTCACGGAGCAGCAGTCAAGAAATCAAATGACATATTGCATTAGGCAAATCTGCTGGACAGCTTGGTACTGGTACAATGAAAGGTACATAGATCAATGGAACAGAATCGAGACTCCAGAA
>NW_006411486.1:0-678 GCF_000296735.1 Chrysochloris asiatica
TTTTTGCTTTCTTCATGTATGATGTTCTTGATTTCATCCCACAACTCTTCTGTCTTTAGTGTTTAATATATCAAATCTGTTCTTCTGATGATCTCTAAATTCAGGTGGGATATATTCAAGGTCATATTTTGGCTCTGGTGGACTTGTTTTCAAACACAAACACTTGTCCCTACAATGGCTTACCTGAATTAACCAGATGCATGCTTTACTTTCTACTTTATTGTCCCCATACAAAAATGGCTCTTAAATAAAATCTTTAGAAATCTGTAGGACCCACCAAAGTGTGGAAGATTCTTCTCAGTCACTTCCAGTCAAATGTAATCACATCCTCTTTGAATGTTTTTTTCACTTTTTATTGTGAATTTAGTTAAGGTTAACAGAGCTAACCATTAGTTTTACATTCAACAAATCATACACTTTGCTTCATTACAATGGTTGCGATCCCCTCCATGTACCAACAGATAAGAGTATTCACCTCTATTCACTTTAACTGTTGCATTCCTGTGTCTTTCACTACCTTCATCTTTCCTCTGCTAACTTCCCTCTTGAAGTCCTTGTGTGCCTCTGTAGGATAAAGCACTAGACAGCAGGGATGTTTGAATTGCGAGGTTGGCAGTTAAAACTCACCAGCCGCTCCTTGGAAACCCTATAAAGGGTCACTATGAGTCAGTTTGATGG
>NW_006411486.1:1538-3802 GCF_000296735.1 Chrysochloris asiatica
CAAAAAAAACAGAGAAGGCACTTTGCCAGGTCATTTCCAGAGCTTTAGATCGAATCTAAAGTAAGGGGAAACTGTTTTGGGTGCCCACCAGTGGAGAAATATGACAGTGGTGGGAATAAAAGGTGATTTCTGAATCAATCGGGAAACTGCCTGTGGCCCACAGTCTGGACAGAGATCATAGGGCAGGGCCACAGCCAGCCTGATGCAGCACATAAACCATGGAGTGACTTGAGGTGTAACAGTTTTTTTTTTACTTTTCTTTACTTCTCTCCCCTGTCGCACCCTATCTGTCCAGCCCAGGCATCTTCAGCCCAGGCACACCCCCTAAAGGGTCCAATGTTGCACCCATAAGGTACAATTTTCCCACAGCACAAAGAGGAAACCCCAAGAAGCCCCAGCAGTTTCAGCTAATCCTCTGGCAGCTTCTTATGACATCTGATTCTGGGATTTAGCCCTAAAGTTGACTCTCCTACTTGGGTGGGAGCCTTTATTACTGCCTTACCTACTAACAAGACACAGCAGGTCTGATCATACATCCAAACCATATTTGCACCCTATAAAACGCAAACATAAAAAGGCAAAATTGAACATCAACTATAATACACAAGGATGCAGTCATTTTGAGAATTATGCTGTGCATACGCAGTTACCTAACTGACCCTCAGAGATAAAAATTGTGAACAATCTTCCTTCCATTCACTTCTCAATATCTATCTGTGCACCTCCATGTTGGTGACTTGAGGAGGGTCCTGAGCGAGTGGTCACACCACCCACTGTTGGAGGTTTCTACTGTGCAGACACACAGACCTGCACAGCAAAGGTTACTGGATAGTCTGCTATGGTTTTGTTTTTATTTTTGCGTGCTGGTTTTTGTCTTTGCTTCTATTTTGTTTCTGTTTTTAGTCCGTTTGGTCTTGCTTTTTTTCCTGGGGGTGGGAGCTTTCTTTCCCTATGTTACGCAAGAAGAGACAGCAATCGTGGCCATATAGGCAGGCTACAAATATACCCCATAATATCTCACCATCCGGACAGAAGACAATACCAGTTGCTACGTATTACATAGATAGCCAATACTTGCTAAGATTGCTCGGAGCTGAGTAATAAGAGATGTGAAAAGGGAAGCCTATCTCCAGATCACATCCACCAGAAGACACTCAGTAAGCTTAATGATACAGCAACACACATTAATTTAATCATAAAAAACACATCTAACTAATGAAAATGTCTAAGACAAAAGAAGAAATTATCTCAGCAAGTGTCCAAAATCAGAAAAGAGTAACTGAGATAAATGAGCTGGCAGCAGACATAGACTTTCCATTAGAAGAAGAACAGGCTTTGGATTTTCCTGAGAAGGAATTCAGAAGAATGATATGGAGACAAATTCAAGTGCTTCACAGAGGTGTGGAGGAAAATAAAAGAAGAAGTCAGGAAAGTGCTACAGGAGCAATCAAACAAGATAGATATAGTCCAGATGATTAATAATAAAATATCAGAAATGGACAATACACTGAAAGGGCAAAGGAGTAGAATTAAAGAGATGGAAGCCAGAACCAGTGAGCTGGAAGACAAATCTCTCAATATTGCTAAGGTACAAGAGCAAGCAGAAAAAAGGATAAAAAAATCTGAAGAGATTCTAAGACTCATGCTGGATAACATGAAGAAGAATTACTTAAGAATTATTGGTATTCCGGAACAGGAAGAATCACAGAAGTCCACAGAGGAGATAGTTGAGGAGCTTCTGGGAGAAAACTTCCCTACCATCTTGAAAGATAAGAAGATAAGCATTCAAGAAGCTGAACGAACCCAAGGAAGGATAGAGCCCAAAAGAAAATCACCAAGACATCATAATCAAACTCTCCAAAATCAAAAACAAGGAAAGAATCCTAAAAGTAGCCAGGGAAATGAGAAGTGTTACTTACAAAGGCAAACAAATTAGATTATGCTCTGACATCTCAGCAGAAACCATAAAGGCAAGAAGGCAATAGGGAGATATATATATAATTCTAAAACAAAAAAAATGTCAACCAAGAATCATCTACCCAGCAAAGCTGTCAATCAAATATGATGGTGTAATAAAAAACATTCAAGGATAAACAGAAGCTAAAAGACTTTGTCAAAGCCAACTCAGCACTTCAAAACATCCTAAAGGGAGTTCTTTGGACTGAAAACCAACAAGAACAGACAACAACCAAAAACTGACAGACATGGTAACACCACCTGGAACTCAGTCAACAGCAGAGACCAGAACAGAACAAAATTACAAC
>NW_006411486.1:4663-5157 GCF_000296735.1 Chrysochloris asiatica
GGAGGACCAAGGAAATAAAGTTGAATACATAGAAACTGAAAAACACCCTGCTGAAAAGTGACTGGGTAGTAGAAGAAACTAAATGTGAACTCACAAATTTCCTAGAAACAAATGAGAACAAAAACACAACATACCAAAATCTTTGGGACACAGTGAAAGTGGTGCTGAGAGGACAATTTATTGAACACATCTCTAAAGAAGAAAGAACAAAAATTAACACATTAGCACACCATCTCCAACAATTAGAAATAGACCAACAAAGGGAACCTACAGTCACCAAAAGAAAATAAATAATAAAGATTAGAGCAGAAATAAATGAGATAGAATACAGAAAAACTGTAGAAAGAATCAACAGGAAGAAAAGCTGGTTCTTGGTAAAGGATTAATAAAATTGACAAACCATTGGCAAACCTAACAAAAGAAAAGAGGGAGAAGATACAAATAACACGCATTAGAAACCACACCGGTGATCTCACAATGGAACCAAAGGAAAT
>NW_006411486.1:6597-8009 GCF_000296735.1 Chrysochloris asiatica
AAAAAAAAGAATAGATTTTCGTAAGTTTCAATAGTAGAAGCAATTCACCTAAATAATTTGTATTCATTTTGCATTATTTCCATTCCAGTGAATAGTCATTTTTTATCTGCATATCCAAAGTTCATTAGCAAAAAGATATTAAAAATTATATTTAACCTGATAGCAAGAAAGCATAAAGAAAACCATAATGCCTTTGACCTTGTGTAAAAGGGGACAGAACATCTGCAAGTTGTTTAACACAATGTATTTTAAACAGGTTCACTTATGCACTGCCCAGAAGTAAATGTATTTAATAAAGATAGCCTTTGTCAGAATTCACACACACACACACAAAAACAAACAAACAAACAAATAAATAAATAAGGAAAAAAAGGTCCCGGAAGTTGCCAAATGACCAAAGCACAATTGTTGGCTGATACATTGACAGGAACCCCTTCACCTGGGATATGTGTAAACAGGATGTATTGGAGGAGGGGGAAGGGGAACCTGTTGGAGAAGTAGAAACTTTAAAATAACAATGTAACCATGAAAATGAACTAGGCGGTGACATCCGGAAGATTGTTCACCCCATGGAACTCAGTCAATGAGGAACAGGGCAGGGACTTTTGAGATAGGAATCAAAACACTTGTAAAACAGCCATGTGGGCCGCCTGCCTGTCTTGTCTGTGTTTGGCGTCCAATTTTGCAAAATTGACTAATAAAGCCTCACTCTTGCTAAAATGAGTACAGAATGGATTTCTTGAGCATTCTTCATTAAACACTTATGATAACTCATAGGTGACCTCATACAGGATAAGGCAATTGGCCCCAGTTCTCCTTCCAGAGACCCCCAGGGTAAGATCTTTCTTGGAGGGTTTACACTGACCTGCCAGTTACCAAGAAGAATCGAGGCCCTATGGGGTATCAACAGTGTTTCTCACACTAAGCCCCATACTCTACAAATCCTTTATTTCTGAGTAAATTCTAAGTCCCCTTTTAGCAAATCAAGTATAGGCTGAAGGCAGGCTTACAAACTCTCTGTAAACAAAATTAACAATATTCATTTCATCACACATTTTTCATCACACATCATCTATTTTACAATAGTCGGTAAGGGAAATCATTATCCAAAAGATAGGCAAGCACATTATGTTAAGTTATGCTTAGTACTGTTGAGTTGGTTCTGACCCATAGTGATCCAAGAAGCAGCTAGTGAGCTTGAACCTTGTATTTCAAACTGACTTTGCAATCCAACACATTAACCCATAACACCACACCAGGACTCAAACATAAACCACTTTTGAATTCTTTAATCTATAACTTCATCATTCCATTTTTTGGAAGCGACTCGATGGTGCTTAACAACAGTGGTGATAAAGGTGTTTTTAAATAAGTTTTTTCCTTCTCTGTCCAAACCCTTTTAATCATTGTTC
>NW_006411486.1:10209-10714 GCF_000296735.1 Chrysochloris asiatica
TTCTGCTGTGCATGGGGTCGCTATGAGTCAGTTCCGACTCAATGGCAACTGACAACAACAACAACAAATGTTACTTTAATTTTATGAAAGGGTAATAATTTTTCCATCTATAACTCAGCCTATATAATGTATACAGATTTTGCATCTAGCAAAGCACCTTTTGGGATGCTATTTCCACTGTCTTCCAGATCCCTTGCTTTCTGCTAATAAAGTGTGATGGTGATGTTGGATCTCACCCCATCTCTGTGATTGACTACAATGACAGGCAGCAAGCGTTTGTTTGATTGGCACCATGAGCATCAATTTTCCCACCTGTAAATTGGGATAATAATAGTAAACCAGGTTAACCGTGTCCGGCTCTGCCCAAAGCAGCTACAGTTGGTCAGTCTGATGGGAACACTGTGTTAGTATGCATTGAGCCAGTCAGTGTGGTATTGTTAATTTGGTCTCTTCTACCGTGGTCCTTGTAACTTCCACCAAACAATTAGGTGGAATGATGCTAATA
>NW_006411487.1:0-10806 GCF_000296735.1 Chrysochloris asiatica
GGGACTGAGAGCTGGCGGCCAGGAAGCAAACTTGCAGAATATGCCCTTTGGTGGTTTAAATTATTATATTTGCCTGAGTATTGAAAAAAAAAAAAAAAAAGAGCTAAAATGAATAGAGAAAAATACTGTAAATGGATGATACATGGAGGAGATTATAATCATTGTAACAAAACGAAGTATATGATTTGTTGAATGTAAAACTGATGATCTGTCCTGTAAACAATTCACAATAGAAACTTAAAAAAAAGTTAAATAACTTAAAATTTTTATTAAACTTGCATTTTAAAGAAATAATTATTTCATTAAAAATCAATCTTTACTTACCCATTAACTATTATCCAACTGTGAATGTTTTTATATATTAAAGCTTCTCATTAATCTTTTTTTCTTGTTAATTTATTTTCTGTAACTGTTGGATGCCAGAGCATATTCTTCATCTGCAAGGACTGGTTTTTAGGAAACATTTTTACTGTGGTTGAAAAAATATGATATCTGAAACTTTTCTGAGTTTCAATTTTTAATCTAAAAATGTATCCTTATATATTATCTACTATTATTTAAAGGAGAACTGTTTTGTAGTTTATAGATAAAACTAGGTCTTAAAAATATTACTTCTTATTATATTACCTGCTTAAGAAAACACACACACACACACACACAACATAAATAACTTAGCTAGAAGGTAAACAATCATAATCTTTGTAACAGAGAGATGGGAAACACCCTTTGCTGGTAAGGATGCACATGAAGTATGTAAAACGTACCTCAGAAGGGTGCCATATAATCTTGCTTAGTGCTTTCTCTAAGGAGCTCTGGTAGCGTAGTGCTTACGAATCGGGCTGCGAACCTTAAGGTCAGCGGTTCGAAACTACCAGCCGCTCCGCGGGAGAAAGATGAGGCTTTCTACTCCCGTAAGGATTTACACCCTCGGAAACCCTGTACAGGGTTGCTATGGGTCGGAACCGACTCGATGGCACTTAACAACAACAACAAGTGCTTTCTCTGACCTTTCTTTGCACAGGAGGGATTTGTCCTGTGAATCTTTAATATAAATATAATAGACTGTCCTCTTATTGAATTACCTCAGAGAAAAAGAGCCTTCAAAATGGTGCATGTGACTTAGAAATAAGAAACGTAAGAAAACATGTCATGCAAGGAAAGTTGTGCATTTTTAATGGCTAACACCAAGCAAGCTGTTGACTGAGCAGAGGTGCCCTGGGAGGCAGGCCACTTTACATGGCCCATTACATTCGGCTGTTGTGAACATAGGCCCTAACACTGAGGGTTTTCATTGTGGCTTCTGCATGAGCTCAGTTATGAAGAACCCTCCTGCTGCTGTACTCTTTCTTTTTATTACAATAACTAGTTCAAATAGTGTGTGCATAGATACTTCCCTTTCTCCCTTCTCACCATAAACAAACAAACAAAATTGTTGTGCTCTTGTTGTTGTTGTTAAGTGCCATTGAGTCGGTTCTGACTCATAGCAACCCTGTATAGGGTTTCCAAGCAGCAGCTGGTGAGCTTGAGCCATCAGCCTTGCGGCTCAAGCCAACTTTGCAGTCTAGCACATTAACCAACAGCTCTAGAAGGAAAAAATACTAATATAAACTTCCTGCCTTGAATTACTATTTTTAAGAATCACAAGTAACCGGGTGAATTGTTATAACTGGATTGGCATTTTTAAGAAAATCTCTGGAATCTGAATAAAATTATGAGTAAGAAACCAAGGGGAGATAACCCTGAATTACAGAAACCATCATTATTATACTAGTCCCCTTTACACCCAATCTCATTTGTGCTCATAGCAACTCAGTGTGGTGGGTCACAGTACTTTCATTTTAGAGATTCGAAAACCAAGGCAGAGGATACTCACTTAACTCATATGTGAAGAGCTTGATGGATCCATGCCAATTTTAATTCTGAGATCCAGGTTATTCTCCTTCTGTCCTAATAAAATGTTCCTCAGAGCTGAGTGTAGTTATTACACTTGTCAGTACACTCGCAATATAATTTGAGACAAAAGAGTTTTTTTTTTTAAGTCGTTATATTCCAAGTTCAATAGATATTTTGATCATCCAGAACATTTAGAGACCTGATGTACTAAAAGATAAATGAAGGCGATCATAAAGTTGGAAAGGAATTAACAATGCCATGGGCAAGTATAGATGTACGAAGACCTAGTGTCTTTGAAACCAAGACTTGTTTTATTCATCTTGTGTTATGTATGCATATGTGTGTGAATTTGTACAAATAATGATTGACTTAATGATAAAAGTGTTTAAAATTCTGTTACAGATTTGGAAAATCTAAAACCCTTGTTGTTAAGTGCTGTTGAGTCAGTTTTGACTCATAGCAATCATGTATAGGGTTTCAGAGGAGCTACTGGCAAGTTTGAACTGTTGACCTTGTGATTAAATGGAACTTGTGGCCTATTGTTTATCCTACAGTGCCACACCAGGACTCCTAAGTGACCTTAGAGAATAGAAAAATGATACTGTAGAAAGAATAGATTTTAACCTGAGTGAGGGCTATAACTTAGTGCAATTGATACAATAAATTTAAAGATAAATATTAATGTATTGTAATTAATTGATGCTAAAAAAGTTTAAGGAGCTCTGGTAGTGTAGTGGTTATGAATCGGCCTGCTAACCTGAAGGTCGGCAGTTGGAAACTACCAGCAGTTCCACGGGAGAAAGATGAGGCTTTCTGCTCCCGTAAAGATTTAAAGGCTCAGAAACCCTGTGTAGGGTCACTATGAATCGGAACTGACTCCACGGCACTTAACAACAACAAGGTTGAATTAGCAACTCTTGAAGAATATTTGAAATTTGTAAAAACCCTTTTTAGATCCATAGACAGGAAGTTACTGAATTAGCGACAAGTTCTCAAAGAAGAGAAGCTGTAAGAACTAGAAAATTTGATTTGTTCACAAGAAATTAAATGCACAAAGGGGCTAGACACATTTAGAATATAAAGTAAGTACTAAAACATTTCAGTTCCATATTGTACAAGAGTACAATAGACAATATACATTTTAGAAAAATAAATTCCTCCACTAGAGCATACTGAAAAAAAAAAAGGAAAACTAACATAAAGATTATACAATTCACCTATTTCACCATTGTTAGAGAACAGATTTCATTATCACTACTGACTTGTTTTTAACAAAATTCAACTACAACTACTGAAGTTCTGGTTTGTATTTGTGTATTCATCTGGGGGACAAGGAAAAGACATCACCTGTTACCCATTTTTTATTTTTCTTTATGTTGTATAAAAGAATTGCAACTGTCTAACTTCTAGCTAAATGGTTTTCCATTTTTTTATTTTACCTCTTAAAATAATATATATTAATAGAAAACTCTAAGGAGCTCTGGTAGCATAGTAGTTACAAGTTGGGCTGCTAACGTCAAAGTCAGCAGTTCAAAACTACCAGCTGTTCTGCAGCAGAAAGATGAGGCTTTTTGCTCCCATAAAGATTTACAGCCTCAGAAACCGTATACAGGGTCACTCACTATCAGTCAGAACCAATTCCATAGCACATAACTGCCACCAATATCGAAGTTTACTTAGAAATAAAATTTTATTTCATGGAAGAATGAAGTTTAGCTCTTACTGGATATTTAACATTCAGATTAAAACTTGGGGAATAGTCAACATTTTGTACAATGTGGGGTGTATTTCAGGAAAATGTTCAAATGAGGACTGTCAAAGTGGCAACAACTGTCCCTGCCACCACGTTCTATACTCAGCTAGATTCAATAATTCATTGCAATGATCCCACAGAACTCAGAAATTATACTCAGTTATGAAATTTATTAGTAAAATTAACATGGTTAGAAATGCTCAGGACATAGTTCTTTCGGTCAGAACATCCTCTTCCCAGTCAAACCTGCTGGCAGGTCTCCCTCTGGTCCTTTGCATCTCAGCCACAGGCCCCTTGACCTCTGCCCTACTTCAGCAATGGCAGAGAGCTCAGTTAGGGCTGCTGATAAATGTCCACAGGCACTCCATTCCACTCTGTGCCTCAGCCCAAAGGCACTCAGCTCTTAACTCCATGGATCAGCAAACCTAGTTCCCCTAATTAAGTGCATGGAGGCATCCCATTCCACAAGTGCCTGCAGTCACTCAGCCTTACTTGTTTTGTAGGCCAGGAAGCCCATGCTCTAGATCTTGATTCTGTTGCTACTCCTCCTCTTGTGTTGTCACAGTTCTGTCTCCTGGGTCAGGTAGGTTCATTGCACAGTGATCTCACAGTCAAAGGATGTGCTCCCTTTCTGGCTCCTCTTTGTTGATTGCAGTGAAATTCCTCCTTTTGCTTTTGAGATGGCTCATTTTATACTCATGATTCAGTTCCTAGTTTTGACAATTAATCTAATAGACAATCATTCACAACTGAGTCATATAAGCCTTCAGCACCTTTCCCTACCTACTACTCCCAGACCCATCAATAAAGTCATTGGGTGGGAATTACAAGGACTGTGGCCTGAAGAGACATTAAATGATTCACTGCACTGCAGGAAACTTCAGACCAAATTGAAATACACACCTTTTACCACAATGGAGTTTAGATATTAAATGTCATAGTTCTTTATTCTCTTTTAAGTAAAATCAAGTTCAAAACTCTCACAAGGTTATGTGCATGATTTTCTTAAAATATGTGTATATGATTTTAAAAGGCTTTACTTATATGATAATTCAGTGGGGAAATATATAGAAATGTTGCTGTTTTTGATAGATGCCACCGAGTTGGTACCAACTCATAGCAACCCTATGTAGAACAGAACAAAACACTGCCAGATCCAGGGCCAACCTCACAATTGTTGCTACGCTTGAGCCCATTGATGCTGCCACTTTGCCAATCCATCTCACTGGGGGGTCTTCCTCTTTTTCTCTGACCCTCCACCTTACCAAACATGATATCCTCAAGCAGCTGTCCCGCTTGACAATATATCCAAAGTATGAGAGACGAAGTTTGACCATCCTGGCCTCCAAGGAGCACTCTGGTTGCACTTCTTCCAACACAGATCTGCTTGTTCTTTTGGCAGCTCATGATACCTTCAGTATTCTCCTCCAACACCATAACTGAAAAGCATCAGTTTTTCTAAGATCTTCCTTATTCACTGTCCAGCTTTCACATGCAAATGAGGTTATTGAATATACCATGGCTTGGGCCATTCTCACATTAGTTCTCAAGCTGACGTCTTTGCTCTTCAACACTTTAAAAAAAAAGGTCTTGTGCAGCAGATTTGCCTAATGCAATACATCATGATTTTCTGATTGCTGCTTCCATGAGTCTTGATAATTGATCCAAAAAGAATGAAGTCCTTGACAACTTCAATATTTTCTCCATTGATAACAATGTTGTGTATTGGTCCAATGGTGAGGATTTTGGTTTTCTTTACATTGAGATGTAATCCATACTGAAGACTGTGCTCTTTGATCTTCATCAGTAAGTATTTTAAGTCCTCTTCACTTTCAGCAAGCAAGGCTGTATTATCTACATATTGCAGGTTGTTAATGAGTCTTTCTCCAATTCTGATGCCACATTTTTCTTCATATAACCCAGATTCTCAGATTATTTGCTCAGCATACAGGTTGAATAAGTATGAAGTAAGAATACAACCCTGTCGCACACCTTTTTTAATTTTAAACCATTCAGTGATCCCTTGTTCTGTTTGAACAATTGCCTTTTGGTTCCTCCACAGATTTCTTATGAGCACAATTAAGTGTTCCAGAATACTCATATTTCACAATGTTGTTCATAGCTTGCCATGATCCACATAATCGAAAGCCTTTGTGTAGTCAATAAAAAACAGGTAAAAATCTTTCTGGTTTTCTCTGCTATCAGCCAAGATTCATTGGACAATCAGCATTGATATCCCTCATTCCATATCCTCTTCTGATCCAACTTGAACCTCTGGAAGTTCTCTGTCAATGTATGCTTGCAATCATTTTTGTATTACCTTTAGTAAAACTTTACTCACAGGGATATTAAAGAGATTGTTCAATGACTTCCAAATACCATTGGGTCACCTCCCTTCGGAATGGGCACAAATACAGATCTCTTCTAATCAGTCGGCCAGATAGTCATCCTCCAAATTTCTTGGCAGAGATGAGTTAGTGCTTCCTCTGCCGTCTCACTTTATTGAAAGATTTCAATTTTTATTCCATCAATTCCTGGTGTCTTGTTCTTTGCCAATTCCTTCAATGCACCTTGGACTTCTTCCTTCAGTATAATTGGCTCTTGATCATGTGCTACCTCTTGAAATGGCTGAACATCAACCATTTCTTTTGGTACAGTGACTCGATTTATTCCTTCCATCTTCTCTTGATGCTTTCTGCATTATTCAATAATTTGCCCAAATAATCCTTCAATAATGAAATTTGAGGCTTGATTTTTTTTTCTTCAGTCCCCGCAGCTTGGGAAATGCTGAGTGTGTTCTTCCCTTTTGGTTTTCTGACTCCATATCTTTGCACATTTTGTTGTAATATTTGGCTTTATCTTCTCGAGCTGACCTTTGAAATTTTCTTTTCAGTTCTTGTACCTCCTCATTTCTTCCATTTGCTTTAGCATCTCTATGCTGGAGAGCATGTTTCAGTAAATATAGCAAGAAATTTGATAGGAAAAAGTATGTAAAAATTAAAGAAGAACAGTCAGTGACATAAAATATGTATAAATAATTTAATAGAAAATTGATTTGCACTGGAAGCCTTCACCCAATTTACAATTTTCAAAAACAATATATGAACAACAACAAAAAAGAATAAGGTCTGGTACATAGTAAATAATAAATATGATAGTATTATTTGTAAATATTTCCTAAATTAATAAGTACACATGTATGAACAATTGACACACTGGGTTTGGTTCCTAGCTCTACCATTCTAGGTATATGAACTTGAATATGTCACTTAGCAACTGAGATCTAAATCTTGATTTAGAATCCAGATGATACTACTTCATTTCCTAAATTTGTTATAAGAATTACACCTGTCCCATACTTACTGATTATGTCATTATCTTACAGTTTACATTTACAACAATAGTAAAAAGAAATGATGTATTTTGCACATTAATGACATATGTCTGACAGTAATGAACGCCAAGGTACAAGGTGAGAATAACACTGGCTGTGTCATTAAGAGTTATGTGTCAACTTAGGTATGCCATAATTCTTAGTGGTGATATAATTTAGTAGTTATGTAATGATGTAATCATCGACCTTTTTGTGATATGATAAGGTCATCCTCCATTTTCATATAGTCTTGAGTTTTGTATAATGACCAAGTCTTTGGAAGCTAACCATGTTGATAAATGAAGAGTAGGTGTGTAAAATGATTAACCTGAGATGTGTTGTTATTAAGTGTCATGGTGTCAATTCTGACTCACAGCAACCCTGTGTAGGGTTTCCAAGGAGTGGCTGGTGGATTTGAACATCCAGCTTTGTGGTTATCAGTCCAGTGTTTATCCTACAGCTCCATACCAGGACCTAGTCTTTGCAACCTAACTATGTTGATAAATGAGGAATAAGTTTATAAAATGATTAACACTGTGGCTGAGACATAATAATCATTTAATGCATGGTTACTTATGTTTTGCTGAAAAAAATTAAGCAAGTGAATTGACAAAAAAAAAAAAAATTATTAAAAAATATGGTGAGATGACCTGTGGCTTCAGGAAGTTCTTACACCTTGGGAAAAGAGAGCAGTCAGCAAGTTTTGACGTGTATTAAAGTGTCTGCCTCCTGAAATTGGACATTTGTTAACTTCACAGAAGGCCAAAATAGCTCAAAATGGTTGATTTTCACTTAGTTTTTCTTGGTACGAAGCATTTATAAAGCTAATTAGTAGAAGGTAATTACAATGATTTCCAATAAAGGAAATGAAAGTCTCAGATGCTGAAAGGAAGGTCAAGGTAGTCTTAGTCTGTGTTATTAATGGAATCTACGTTCCACCCTCAGAAATTTCTTGGTACAGTAAGAAAAAAATGAGTGACTTTGTTGTTGTTGTTGCTAGGTGCCATCGAGTCGGTACTGACCCATAGCTGCTACCTTATGCACAGCAGAGCGAAACACTGCCCGATCCTGGGCCAACCTCACTACTGTTGTCATGCTTGAGTCCATTGATGCTGCCACTTGGCCAGTCCATCTCATTGGGCGTCTTCCTCTTTTTCTGTGATCCTCCACCTTACCAAACATGATATCCTTCTCCAGCGACTGGTCCCTCCTGACAATATGTCCAAAGTACAAGAGACGAAGTTTGGCCATCTTGACCTCTAAGGAGTTCTCTGGCTGCACTTCTTCCAGCACGGATCTGTTGGTTCTTTTGGCAGCCCATGCACTTTCAATATTCTACTCCAACACCATAACTCAAAGTCATCAATTCTTCTATGGTCTTCCTTATGCAGGGGAAAATAATTACAAATTATATTTTTTATTGCTTTCTTATCATGTGGACATCTCTCAGAGCGTGAAAGTCCATGATACCTAATGAAAAACAGATGAATGCTCATATATTTCTCATAGCACTAAACAATTTTTAAAAAAAATTAAATTTGAATGCCTTAAATATTATGCTCTTCATTTAGTGGCACATTAACTGGAGGCTTTACCTCCATTTCCTCTTTTGTTCTTAGCCTGAGTACTCTTGGAAGATTCATCTATATAAAGCAGAACACTAATCAATGAACAAGGTATCATTTGGGAACATTTGGTACGTTCCAGGAACAATACTAGGTGTTTCACAAACACTGTTTTTTTTCATCATAACAGTCACTCTGTGATAAGATGCTATGTTCATTTTGAGCTGGTCTCAAGACCGTGGTGCATCCTCAAAGTGAATCAGAAAATCTATAGCCTGCCATTCTAAGTGCTCCCTACATTGTTCTATCCACTGTTTTAAACTTAATTCCTACAATCATTTCCTTTATTATGTTTTAATCAAATATGTTTCCCCACTTATATTTCTCCTTATTAATCTTACTACTTGATGTATCATCTTTCAAAATATCATTACTTTACTAAGTGTTCCTTGACTCTTTGGTGCATTTCATAATCTGTCTCATGTAACTATGTCCCGTATTTGACTAGAAATTCTTTCATACCACAAAAACCCTTGTGGGTAGCATGTTTGTTTACTTTTAAAAACTGCCATTGTTGTCGTTGGGGTTATGTGCTGTTGAGTCAGTTCTGATTCATAGTGACGCTGTATAAGTTTTCCAAGGAGTGGCTGGTAAATTTGAACTGCTGACCTTGTGGTTCACAGACCAGTACTGATCCTCAAGCACCAACCAGCAGTCCATAAACTGCCATAACCAGGGATCAAAGTTTGCCCATGGAAGGTCCTTAATAAATGTGCATTGACTGAAAGTTCACTGTCTGCAAAATGTTGTTGCCAAATAGTGCATCCCATGTGCCATGAAGGACACAAGAGACTATCAGGCAAAGTCCATGTCCTTAAATGATGTATATTTTCCCAAAAAACAGTCAAATATGCACAGAGTGTAAGAGGGCATTTTACAAGTGCAAACATTTTACAGGTGTTTAGGAGTTTAAAGTGGGGAGGGAGGGAGACACTGCAGTCGCCTACATGAGAGGACTACATGAAGGGTCAGAATCTGATGACAGCCTGAGAGATTAATCATCTCTGACTAGGTGGAGAAAGGTTGACTGACAGAGAAAGTGCAAGAGTTGAAGTGCTCTGTTTATTTTCAGTGATGAAAAAGAGCAGATTTGCATTTCAGGTTCAGACATTCAAACTTAGCTTCATGAATAATGTATATGACACAAGACTGTTTATTTAAATGGGAAGACAATATAGTGCAGCGGTTATAAGAAGCAGCTTTGTATCAAATACCATTAGAAACTTCTTTGGAATTGCTTTTATTCAGTTTCTTTTACTCTCTTCCTCTGTAGAAGTGAGGTAATAAGAGTTTATCTTAGTTGTTGTAAGATTTAAAGTATAAAATGCGTGTAATAAAACAGAATCTGGTAAATGGTACACAAATACAGTATGCAGGAAATGTGCCATTAAGAATTTAGCAATTTTAATTTAACAGTTTCATATGTGAAAATTTAGAAGTAGTGATAACAGGAAATTTAATACAGTGCTATAAAGCTAAATCACTAATTTAAGCTTGTGCTACATAGTTCTTAGTAAAAGTATCAGGAGAATGAAAATAAAGGGAAATGAATGATTGTCCTTATAATAAGACCATCATCGATGTTGATTCTGATAAGTGAGTGAAGTGAGATAGCAAAGAAATTCTGAAGTTTTTAGCTTGAACAACAGAAAACATGATATAGCACTGGTTGAAGCAAATATTATCTGTATTGTTTTCATAATAACAATAATTTTTAAAAGTCAACACTCAAAGTTTTTACTATTTGATAGATAATGCATTATATTTTTTAATGTAATTATGGAAAAGCACAAAATATGCAAATTATATTATTTGTATTTCACTTCCACTAAAATCCTTAATAAGTTCCTAGTATAATTTCATTGTTTCAAGTGTAGTATATTGATTGATATTTGTATAAGTCAAGGATCCTAGGAAACCTATTTTTTTTTTTTAATGTTTTATTGTGAATTATATGATAGTTTACATGGGAGAATTTTAGTTTTACATTCATTCCATCGTATATCATCTCATTGGCATGGTTCCAATCCCCTGCATGCATCATCAACCACCCAAAGGGTATATCCCAGAAACTCACCCCCTACACTTCCCCCTCCTTTCCCCCAGTTTTCGGCCCACAGTCCCTTTCCCTCTCTGGGTCCAAAGTCCCCAGTCGCTTCATC
>NW_006411488.1:0-5027 GCF_000296735.1 Chrysochloris asiatica
CAGAATGGCTAAGAAAACAGGATCCTTCGATATGCTGTCTACAGAGACATATCAAAAGATGGAGGCAGTCCAAATGCCCATCAACAGAAGAATTGTAAACAGACTTTGGTACATACATACAATGGAATACTAAAAAACAGTGAAGAATAATGATGGATCTGTGAAACACCTCACAATATGGTTGAATCTTGAAGACATTATGCTGAATGAAATTAGTCAGTCACAAAAGGACAAATATTGGTTACTGGCAGGAGGAAGGGAAATTATTCATGTGCGATGGAGTTGGTTCTGACTCACAGCGACCCTGTACAGGGTTTCCAAGGCTGTAATTCTTTATGGGAGTAGAAAGCCTCATCTTTCTCCTGCGGAATGGCTGGTAGAATACATGTTAACATAGGTGACATGGCAAGCAGTATGCAACAAGAGGGAGGTTAGCAGAGGAAAGATGAGTGTAGAAGGAGACACAGTTAAATAGTTAAAATGAATAGAAGTAAATGCTGCTAATTGTTGGTACGTGGAGGGGATTGCAACCATGTAATGAAGCAAAGTGTATAATTTGTTGAATGAAAAACTGATGATCTGCTCTGTAAACCTTCACTCAATTCACAGCACAATATTGAGGAAAAAATTTCCCCTGAAGTCTTTTGAAAACAAAACAATAGTTTAACTTGAACATTATGTTTGTTTAAGAACTATCTACATGGGATCCAATTGACAATAGCACCTGAAAAGACTAGATAGGGACCTCAGGGGACAGTGAGTTTATGTTAGTGAGGGAGGGACAACTCAGAAAGTGAGTGTAAGCGTGGTTGCCTAACTCAAAGAATGTGATCAAGGTCATTAAATTTCCACGTAGAACCTGTTGAACTGACAAATTTTTTGCTGTGTGTATTTTCAACAATAAGAGAAATAAAATTTACAGAATAAGCAAACAGTAGCTTAGGTTACCTAAGAAATAATGTCTGCCTTGAACATCAGACTCTTTAAAATCTACCTACATGGTTAAGTCAAAAAAATCTTGTTACAGGAGTCAGGGGCAAGATGGAGTGGGCAGGTACACTGAGCCGACCCTCTGCAATAAAGGCATGGATGAACAAGTAACACAGCTACAGATGGTGGTCCTGGAACCTTGAGCTTCAGAAGATAGGAGAGAGAGGTGGATAGGAGAGGAAGCTGAACAGGAACAACAAAAGAGAGAAAAACAGGCAAGTTGGAGGATGTTATCTTGAGCTTTTACAAACTTAGCTATTGATACAGTGACCTGCAGGCACAAGATGCAGCTAAAGTTGACAGTAAGGAGGGTTTGGTTCTCGCTTGTTCCTGTGCCCTCCTGGTAGTCGGGGGTATGTCTAGTCCCTGCCCTTGCCAATCCAACAGCAGTGGCACCCCCACCTACAAAGCCTCAGCTGTGTCTGGGGTCAGGTACTAGGAGTACCACCCCTGCTTCTGGAGGTGTGTGAATTCACCCTGAACTATGCAACACAAGTAATGCAAAGAACTGCATTCGCACTTCCAGTCTCTATCACATCTACCAGGAGACAGGTATTGAGGGTCTTAGAATACAAAAACATACAATCAGCAATTAAATATAAATACAACAACGCTACATGGACTCCTGGTGTGGCACTGTAGGATTAGCACTGGACTGCAAACCAAAACGTCAATAGTTCAAATCCATCAGCTGCTCCTCAGAAACCCTATACAGGGTCACTACGAGTTGGAACCGACTCAATGGCACTTAACAACAACAACAATGTCTTGAAGAAGACAATTTCTGCTTATATGAAGAAACAAGACAGAGTGCCTCAAATAAGTAACCAAAATACAGAGTCAGAAAATATAGTATCAAAAATGGTATCAGAACTACTTGAAAAGGAATTTAAAAGAATGATATTTAGGTATCTTCAATGGATTGGGAGAAAGATAGAGTAAAATGCAGAAAAAAGCTTTAAAAGAATTCAGGAAAACACTACAGGAACAAAGTGGCGAAAGAAATGAAAAAATTGGAAACCATACAAAAACAGCAACTAGAAAGCCAGAAGATGAATACGAAGAATTCAGATATAGATCATACATTGAAAAGACAATGACGTAAAATTGGATCAATGAAGGTCAAATTACTATGCATGAAAACAAATTTCTCAATATTCATTTGCTAGAGGAACAATCAGAAAAAAAAAAGAATGAAAAAATCCGAAGAAAGCCTAGTATTTATTTGGGACACTATCAAGAGAAATAATTTATGTGTGACTGGAATTCCAGAACAGGGAAAGACAAAAAAAAAAAAAAAAAAACACCCAGAATTTCCAAGATTTGTTGGAAGAAAACGTCCTTAACATCATGAAAGATGAGACAACATCCATTCAAGAAGTTGAGCAAACTCCAAACAGGATAGATCATTAAAGAAAGTCACTGAAGACATAATCAAACTTTTCAAAACCAAACAATAGCACCAGAACTCAACCCAGATATAAAAGTATTCAAAGGAAAACAGAGGCACAAGATTGAAACTAGGGAATCAAAGATTCAAGTTTGCAGGACCAAAACCCATAACGTAAAAAGTATGAGTAATGCAGTTACAGAATTTCTAAATGAAGGGAAAATCACGTAAATTTCATGGAAAAATAAATCAACTAAAATAAACCTAACTGTAACCCTAAAACTAGACCAAGTCTTACTCCTCACCCTACCTAGCCCAACCCATACCCTAAAACTAACTCTAGCTGTAACCATAACCAAGTCTTAGGCCTAGCCTTATTGTTGCTAGATGCTGTCGAGTCGGGACCGATATAGTGAGCTTATGCACAACAGAATGAAACACGACCCAGTCCTGAATCAATCTCATAATTGTTGATACACTTGAGGACATTGCTTCTGCCACTGTGCCAATCCATCTTGTTGGGGGTCTTCCTTCTAACCCTCCACTTTACCAAATATGATGTCCTTCTCCAGGGACTTGTCCCTTCTGACTATATGTCCAAAGTATGAAAGACAATGTCTGGCCATCCTGGCTTTAACAACTGTACTTCTTCCAACACAGATTTGTTTGTTCTTCTGGCAGTCCATGATACTTTTAATGTTCTCCTCTAACACTCAAATGCATCAATTCTTCTAAGTTCTTTCTTATTCACTGTCCCACTTTCAAATGCATATGGCGGTAGTGGTATGCCGTGGAGCTGGTTCTGACTCATAGCGACCCTGTACAGGTTTTCTGAGGCTGTAAATCTTTACGGGAGCAGAAAGCCTCATCTTTCTCCTGTGGAACAGCTGGTAGTTTCAAACTGCTGACCCTGGGGTTAGTAACCTGATTCGTAACCACTATGCTACCTTATTGAAAATACCATGGCTTGGATCAGTCGCACCTTAGTGCTCAAAGGGACATCTTTGTTCTTGAACACTTTAAAGAGGTCTTTGTGTAGCAGATTTACCTAATGTAATATGTCACTTAATTTCTTTTCTTTTTAAACTTTTTATTATGAATTGAGTGAAAGTAAACAGACAAGATCATCAACTTTACTTTCAATCAATCTTATGTTTTGTCTCAATGATTACAATCCCCTCCCTGCATCAACAGTTATCCTGCTTCCACCCTGTCGATTCCCTTTTACATCTTTATTTTTCACAAATGAACAAAGCAAAAATATTTGATTTAGGTATGCTACTGTGGGTTAATGCATCAGACTGCAAAGCCATTTAAACTGCAAAGTCAGTGGTTCAAGCTCACCAGTCACTCCTTGGAAACCCATATAGGGTCGCTATGGGTTGGAACCGACTCAATGGCACTTAACAACAACAACAACATATACAGAACAAAAAATATATATTCATTTAAATATTGAAAGGACACATCTTGCAAGTCAGCCTTCTGCCCTTAGGTACACAGCCTTTCTCAGTCCACGGGCCTAGAGTCCTCAGCTGCTCTATCTTCTATGCCACAGTCT
Organism: Chrysochloris asiatica; assembly: GCF_000296735.1. Lineage (NCBI taxonomy): Eukaryota > Metazoa > Chordata > Mammalia > Afrosoricida > Chrysochloridae > Chrysochloris > Chrysochloris asiatica. Next base: position 3,942 of record NW_006411488.1, read on the forward strand.
CTGCCACCATTTTTCTGGGTAGGATCTCACACTCCATTCATGCTCTTCCTTCTTGATGGTCCTGGGGTCCTCTGTTCCTGAAATTAAAAATTAACTACTACCCCCTTTAGTTATACATCTTCTACAATCACAGTTGTGACAAGCATGGTTAATCCTGCTAACAGTTACTCACAATTGAATCATAAAATACTGGTACCATTATCCCCCATCCCCTTTCACCAGATCCATCTGGAAAAGAGGAAAACTATTCAGTGGGGATTCTACCTTACTCCCCTCATTCTGAAACTAAGCACACTCATGAAAGCTTGTAAGCCAGCCACTTTGTGCCTTTATAGGCCTCTATTTTTGATAGCCATTGTCTAAATTGCCCGTCTCTAATCAGCCCAGTGCACTGAGGAAACAAGCTTGGTCCTTGATATGAAGAATCCTTCCATTTCAGTTGGAATCTTGAGCATCTGCATCCATAAGCAAAGGTCTAGTTCATCAAATTACAGCAATTTATACTTGCTCACAGTATCAAATTTCTTTATCTTCATCTGGTTGAGTTCTGGTCAAATGGGTACTATCTGAAAGTCTGGGAGTTCACACGTGCCTCCCCACACTTCAGACCAGCTGGCTGCTTCACTCTCAGTTGTAGCCCCCAGTGGCTAGGTCAGTGTCCATGGGCTCAGGAGTTCACACATCTCCCTAAACTTTAGACCAGCTGGCCATTTCTCTTCTCTCTCTCAACATCAACGGGTGTCAATGGAACATGGCCACGTTGTTTAATTTCCTGACTGCTGCTTCCGTGAGTGTTGATGGTTGATGTAAGCAAAATGAAGTCATTGACAACTTCGATCTTTTCTCCATTTTTATGGATGTTGTTTATTGGACCAATGGTAAGGATTTTTACTTTCTTTACACTGAGCTGTAACTCAGGCTGTGGTCTTTGTTCTTCATCAGTAAGTATTTTAAGTCCTCTTGGTTTTCAGCAAGGAAGGTTGTATCATCTGCATATTGCAGGGTGCTAATTCATTTTATTCCAATCCTGATGCCACATTCTTCTTCATATAATCTAGTTTCTCTAATTATTTTCTCAGTATACAG
>NW_006411488.1:5769-6227 GCF_000296735.1 Chrysochloris asiatica
TTGATTGTATGTTTGATCAATTTCAGATTGAAGAAGTTGTTTGTTGTTGTTAAGTGCCGTCAAGTCAGTTCCAACTCAAGTCAGTTCCAATCCAAGGAGCAATTGGTGGGTTTGAACCACTAACCTTTCAGTTAGCACTCCAGTGCTTATCCTATAGCACCGCACCAGGAATCTGAAGAAGTTTTCAATTTCACCATCACTGGCTTTAGTGGTTTAGAGTAACAGTGGATTTGGAGTCCTGGTATAGCACTGTGGGTTAATGCGCTGGACTACAAAGTCGGTTTGAGCTGCAAGATTGATGGTTCAAGCTCACTAGCCACTCCTCGGAAACCCTATACAGGGTCGCTATGAGTCAGAACCGACTCGATGGCACTTAACAACAACAATATGGTTAATTGGTCTTTCTTGCACGTGTATGGATATTATCCAACCACAGACAGCGTTCTGCTTCAAGATGG
>NW_006411488.1:9616-10692 GCF_000296735.1 Chrysochloris asiatica
TAAATATTGAGAGCTTTTCCTCAAGTTCAGTAATTTGCTCTTCCATTAATTCAGTTTTCCCTCTTTGCCCTTTTAGTGTATTACCTATTCCCAGAAGTCTTGTTATCTTCTGGCTTTCTAATTGCTGTTTTTGTACGACTCCCATTTTTTTCATTCATTTATTTCAGTGTTTCCTGAATTCTATAGTTTTGTCCATGTTTTCCTGATTTCATCTACAGTTTTCTAAATCATTCTCTCACTCCATTGAAGTTGCCTAAATAGCATTCTTTTAAATTCCTTATAAGGTTGTTCAGATACCATTTCTGGTGTTACATTTTCTGATTCTATCTTTTGGTCAGCGGTTCGAAACTACCAGCTGCTCCGCGGGAGAAAGATGAGGCTTTCTACTCCCGTAAAGATTTACACCCTCGAAAACCCTGTACAGGGTCGCTATGGGTCGGACCCGACTCGATGGCACTTAACAACAACAACAATCTTTTGGTCACTTGTTTGGCATTCTGTCTTATTTCTTCATATAAGCTAAAATTGTCTGTTTTCTCTGAGACATTGTGGTGTCATATTTATATGTAATTGATGATTGTAGATTGGATTCTCAGGCACTCACCATATCCTGGTGGATGTGATAGAGACTTGAAGTGTGAACGCAGTTCTCCATTCACTGTGTAGCCTAGTTCAGGGCATGTTCACTCGCCTCCAGAAGCAAGGGTGTTATGCCCAGCACTCAACCGCAGGCAGAGCCTAGGCTGTTCAGGATGGGATGCTATGAACCACTGGGTTTGCAAGGGCAGGGGCTGGACACATTCCCAGCTACCAGGAAGTCACAGGAATGAGGGAGAACTGCACCCTCTTGCCACCAACCTCCACAGTGTCCTGTGCCTCCAGGCATCTGTATCAATAGCAGCTTGCTAAAGCTCAAGATGGCCTTGACAGCTGACGGCTTCCCTGCCACATTTTTCTTCTCTCCCACTGCTTTGTTTGGCTTCCTCTTCCAGTTGGCACCCAAGCCACCTCTCTGCCCTGCCTTCTGATATTCCAGGAGCATCATCAGTATCTGTTCCCATGTCTTTGTTGCAGAG